>NC_026656.2:2804742-2971092 GCF_000004075.3 Cucumis sativus
ATGTAGGTAAGTTTTTTTTTCATTTAGATTCTTAAAATGGATCATCTTTACAAAAATTTCTAATGCTTTCTCTGGTTTTCTTTTTTTTTTAATGGTTGATTTACAATTTGTGTAAGCTAAAGACACCTGCTAATTTAGTTTGTCGTCTCCCTCCAACATTGGTTTTCAAGTTAAAGACTCTAAATTTGTATACATCAGAATAATTCAACATGTGGAGACATCTATCATTTTTTTTAATTTGCAAACGTGAGTCTTCGAGCAAAGTCGAAATTTTGAAAAGAAAATAAATAAATGAATAACAAGAACATATGCTTCAACAAGCAAGTCCATCTCTCTTTTTTCTCTCTTTTTCTTGGTGTGCTTCCCAAGATATGCTCAGAGCTTAGCTTTACAAAAGCCTATTCCTTTTCATTTTACATTTTTGCTTCAGATCAAAGAATAAGATTTTCATGGAGATTTCACACATTTCGCCAAAGATGCTGCAAGGCCAATATGTTGAAGAAGAATAAAGAAAATTCTTCCCTTCCATCTACATGAAAACTAAAAGCATGTTAGAATATAATTTAACTAAGAATTTAAATGTATATTTGGTAGATTATGAAAAACGTGACAAGTGGTGAGAAAACAATAAAAATAAAATTAAAATAAAATAATGATCAGATGGGACCTTAAGGACAGAACCAGCAACCAATTCGAGCTAATCCGATGACTAAATCTAATTGAATGAACAAGTTGATCCAAAATTCAAATTCGCCTTCCCACATTTGAATATCGTAAGAGGATAAGCCACTTTCTTCTTTGCCGTCGTTCTTGTTCTTTTTCTTTTCCTTTTAACTTTTTTGCCTAGTTGCAAGGACAGCAACATGTTTCACATGTTTGCAGTAGGGAGTGGAATTTTGTTACCTTCACTGCCAAGGCAAGAACACCCTAAACTGATTGATTCTCCTTGTTTTTTGTGTTTGCTTTTTCAAGACAGACATATTTCTGCTTCCAGCGCTGATTTGAAACTGCCATGGGTTTCCTGAAATGTTGCCTCAGCCTTTGTGCTCTTCTACACTGTTTGCTTCCTCTGTTACATTCGGTACACTGTGATGGTTAGCTCTCGCTCTCTCGCTCTCTCTCTCTCTCTCTCTAAGTTTATAAAGCTCATTAACTGCACAGAAAACAACACATTCTTACCCTAGATGATTCATGCAAACAGAACTTGAAATTCTCCAACTAGTTTTATGAGGTTGCACAAAAATATTTTTCTTTACAAACCCTTTTCTCAACATTTTCAAACTAAGATTTTTCAGTCACCTTTCCTGGCACGTTTATCAAAGAAATGCATGGTATGATAAAGTCAGTCGAACTTACAGCTCTTTAGTGAAAGATGAATGGCTGGCATTCTTTTCATATCTTCGTACACTGATGAATTAAACTTCAAACCTGACTACCTGCAGTTGATTTAGAAGAGCTTTTTAAAGGCTTTAACATCTACAGAAACTCAAAAGACAGGTCGGCTCTCGCCCAGAACTCCAAAGCAAAGTGTATAGCAGAACAAATTGCGAAGAACTGGTATAATAAATTGCCTTGCAGTGCTGCCATTGAGGGCGACGTCCTTTTGCCATTCAACCAGAGCCAACTTCCTATGTCACACTACTCAAGAAAGTGCGAAGTTAACCTCAATCATACAGTAGATGGGGTTATTTTACCAGTATACGTCCCTAACTCAGCAGATAAACTTATGCTTACTAATTGCACTCATTCTCAGGCTCCGAAGTATTTGGATAATGCAACTTACACAAGGGTAGGTCTTGCTACAAATGAAGACTGTTTAGTGATTGCTTTGGGTACAGATGCCATTAGTGGAAGCTATTCCGCTGGTCTATCTTTGGTTCCACATATTGGTTGGGTTTATTGGCTGGGATTTTTGTTTTTATCAATTCTTTGTTTTGGTGAAGGTGAAAAGCTTTTGTGTTCTTTCATTCTTTAAAATTGTTATCTACGATGTATGGTCCATGATTGACCCAAGGAGTCATGTAATGCTTTACACTGAACATCAGCATATTAATATAAAGGATATTTAGAAGGGGCAAACAAGTGTTCTCTTTTCTTTGTATTCTGTAACTGTGCATCTTTAGGTCAACTTATGAGCTCTAAACTAACAATAACAGGAAACTACCTCCTAATATAATATTTTCAAATATTTTACACTTTGGTTAGAAGACCATCATGATGTTGAAAATAATTTCATCATTGAAACCAAATGACGGTAAATGGAACTTGTTTCAAATCCCAAGAAAAACATCTTATCATATAAAGCACGTAGAAAGCTGAACCAGTGACCATGTGAACTAAGAAATAGGAAAAGGAAACAAAAGAAGAAACCCCAACTTCAGAAAAGAATATGCAGGAGCAGCCAGAGGAGTATATATATGTGTATATGGAGAGAGAGATAGAGACTATACACCTGAAGAATCCTATAAAAGAAGCAACTTTTGTCCAAAGAGGGGGAAAAACCTCTGAAACTGTTACCTAAAATTCCTTTAAATGGTTCATCTATATCTCTTAAAAAAAAATTGGTAAGAAACACCTTTTAAAACGAAAGCAACTGACAAATCACAATGCCTCACTATAATGGAGTTCAAAATACAACAGGAAGCCCTCAAAATAGAGATAATAGATCATCAATCCCAACCCCAACGAAATAATTACGAAGAGCAATGTAAGGCCCAAGACCAGGAACAGGACTCTAGATGATTCTCCTTCGACTTGAGGATCTACCAAGTTTTTGAAGCTTATAGGAAACATCCTTACGTAGCCTCATGCCTCTCATTTGAATGAGTTGTGAATTTATTCATGTACCCCTATACTACTCTCACATCAAGATAACAATGATCAAAGCTAAACTATTCACATATTAAGTAAAGGAAACTACAATGCCTTTTGTTTGCTTGTGAATCACATCACTTCAACTGTTTGGAACAATGTGCATAACATAAAAAACTGAAATGCGTTGAGCAAAAGAATACACTTTGCCTTAATTAAATGAAAAATAATGCATTCTAGCCGTTCACATTTTTACGGTTCAAAGACACCTGTAGAGATAAGTTCAGAAAGGTATTTGGAGTTCCACATCTGAAGAAAAAATTTGTTAACCTGACGTAGAGGGCTTCTATACGTATACGCCTCTACAATCATAAACGCCTTTACGAGCAAAATGATTGAGCAACTAATAGTTGTCCCTTGAGCACCTTTAATTCCATTTACTCTATTAGTTACGATTTATGAATATATAAAGTTGGACATGGGAACCCCATACCCTTCATGAATAAAGCAAAGCAATATTAACAGTACAAGCAAATCCAAAGATACCCCAATGGCAGAAGAAACAAAAAAAGAAAAGTCTAAAGAAAGCAAGAACCTCAAATACTAATTATTTCTATTCAACACCTCGCCCATGCAGATTTGATGCCTTCTCCTTGACTCTGCAGCAGCACAATGGCCTTCGCCACCCCCAAACTTGGCCTCTTCCTCTGCAGTCTTGCCCATGGCTTCTTGCTTTTGGCGAGCTTAGTGCACTGTGATGGTTCACTCTCCCTCTTTCTCAATACACACACACACACACACACAAACACAAGAGCTTCGTAGTTCCTAGTTTTTGATGGGTTCTTCTGTGCATTGAGATGGCTCTCTCTGTCTATTTCTCTGCTTCTAAACACTCTTACACACATAGTTCCATAGTTCCATATCTTTGCAGGGTTCTTTTGTAATCTCACAATTATAATTCTCCCTTATCCATAGACGTTATTTCCCTTATTGCTGCCGCACAAAACCTCACACCCAATTATCCATCATTTGCAGTGAATGAAGACACACTTTTCAAAGCCATGAACAAGTACAGAAGTTCCAAAGAACTTACACCCATGCATAGGAACTCAAAAGCAGACTGCCTCGTCAAGCAAATTGCTTGGGACTTAGACGATCAGTCGCCCCTCAGCATCTTCACCAGCGGCTCCCCCATTATTCCAAGCAATTTAACCCAACTCCCCAATCTCCCGGACTACCTAACCAAGTGCAAAATCGAGCTCAACAACACGAGAAAAGGCTTGATTTTGCCCCTTCACATCCCCACGTTGGCGTTGAAACTTGTTCTTCATGGATGTACACATTCCCAGATGGACAATTACTTAAGCAAACCTGAATTCACGTCGATCGGAATTGGGTGTTATGAAGAATGGGCAGTTTTCGCTTTCGCCACCGATTCTCCCACCGGAAGCTTTAATTCTGCCGTGAAATTGTCTAAGTTGGGTCATCAGCATTTCTTCTTGGTGTCGTCCCTGTTGTTTGGGTTGTTTTTTCTTCTCTCCGGCTGAAGGGATATTTTCTATCCGAAACGACATGTCGATATCGTTTGGAAAATTTTAACTTTCAAGGCATGGTGGGACAATATTGCCCTTCGCTTCAATTTGTTAAAGATAAATACATTTTGGTCTCCGTTATTTATTTATTTTTCTTAATTTGTTTAATTTCAGCTCTTTTAGATTAATAAAATTTTAAAATTAGTCCTCTAAATTAATTCTTTTATCTAAATTTAATAAATAATCATACTAATTTTCACAAAAGGAAAGGAATGGAAATATTCTTCAAATTTTACTAATAAGAAAATAACCACACAAAAAAATCCACATTATGAACTAAAAGTAGATATTTAAAAATATAAAGATGAAAATTGAACAAATTCAAGTTTTCGACCAAAATAATATTTTAACTTTTTTTTCTTTAATCAATTTATTAATTTATGTTGAAATAATATTTTATTTCTTCAAATAATTTTAAAGAAAAAATATATATTGAAAAAATTACACACATTAACTTAACTCTTTTAAAAACGATTCAAAATGCAAAACACACTATATTTAAAAAGGAATATCGATAATAATTGCCCTTTAGTTGGACATTGGGGATGTGCAAAGTTATAAATCTACCATTCTTGCCTTTTTTTTTTCTTCTTTTCTATCCTCTTCAATTTTTTATTATTGGGTTTGAGTAAGGTCTTTTTTGTCTTCGTCTCCTTCTTCTCTAGCATGCAACCATATCAAAACTAAGGAGCATCAACTTGCTACCACAATGCATCCAAATGCTTTATGATCTTGCAATCTATGAAAAAAGAAAGGAGAACAAGAGATTGAGCAAGCAAGTGAACCACTAGTCAAAAGCGAGATTAGAACGTCTAACAAAGGGCTAAAAAGACTTTATCTTCAAAAAGTATAGAAAATTTAATTTTCTTCTTTAAATTTAAGTCATCCATACAAATATGTTTATGTATCTTAAATTGGAAGTTTATATCAAAATAAGTAATTATTTACTTAGAAGTAAAATTATAAAATCTACACTGAAAACTGAACTCAAAATTCAATCATAAAAATGTGATATTTTGAAATTTAAAAAACTAAACAAAAGCTAAGTCTAAATTTTAGAAATAAAAAGTGCAATTTTTAAATTTTATGAATCTAACAGAAAACTCTGCACTACTTTCTACTCCATGTCTGGTAAGTACGTGGATTTTAAAAAATATTGAAATAGTTATAAGCCTATTTAAGCACATAATCAAAAATTTAAAGAGGTATTTGGTACAATGTTGCAAGTTTAAGACAATTTATATTTATTTACTTATTAATTTCTATTTTAGAAATTATTTCAAATATGTTAAATTAACAAATAAAAAGAGATATCTAACTTCTAACCTCAAGAACAAGCATTGTATCAATTGAACTTTGTTTACACATCTCCATTTGGGTAAAAAAAGCTAATTAAACTTTAAAGAAAATGTTGCCACATTACATCTTGTAATTGAACACCATATAAAAAAAATTATAGATATCAATGAACTCGATGTTAATAGAAATGAATCCGATTGTATTTGTACAAATGTACAAATATACTAATATGATTCACAATAAATACAATAAAAGATTTTCAAACTACACCAGAGCATTTTCTTATATTATTATTTAGCCATTTCAATACAATTCAATTAAACACTACATTTAAGATAATCGTTGAAATTATACAAACTAAACTTGGACCTATGAAAAGACATCAACTAAAATTATGATTAAAAAAATTGAAAGTAGAGGATGGAAATTGTATTTAAACATATAGAGAAAGGGGAGAGATTGGATTGGAATTGCATGGAAAGAAGAAAAAGGCATGCAGATGGAAGAGTTTGGAAGAAGAAACGTGTCTATTATGGGTGTCAAAATTCCTCTTACATAAGAGGCCACTTGTAATTGCTACAACAAAACCCGGACACAAACACACAACTGCTTCCCTCTTCTCTTTTCTTTATAAATAATACTAATCTACCACACACTCTCATCTGTTCTTCCATTCATCCACCCTTTTTATAATAACAACAATAATGCCTTCTTCTTCTTCTTCTTCTTCTACTCTCTTTTCTGTCTTTAGGGTTTTCGTCATTGCTCTCCTCTTCTTCTCTCCTGTTCTCTCTAAAGGTAAACACCCTTTCTCCCTCTTTCTATTTGGTTCTCAGTTTCTTTTAATGACTTCTACTCTTTTTTTCGTCTATAATTTAAAAGGGCATCTAAAATTGGTTAGATGCTATTGTATGAACATGATCCTAAGATGTCGATATCTTGAAGTGTTTCCAAAATCGGTTAAGATTCCACTATATGAGCAACTTAAGATGTCGGTATCTTGATGTTTTGGTATCTTACATCCCTACGAATCAAATGGGAGAATCTAAATGCTGAAAATCTATCTTAACTACCAGGAAACAATCTTACATCCCTACAAATCAAATGGGAGAATCCAATTGCTGAAATCTATCTTAGACTACCAGGAAGCAAAATAACTTGTTGAAGGTAACTTATATGAAAATAATAATAATAATAATAATAAATAAAATTTGAAAACAGGACCAAAATGATGCTTCTAGCTAATTGTTAGCCCCCATAATTTTTAGATTGTTTGTAGCCCTCATATATATATTTGGTTCCCTGGCCTCTGTCCCTTGTTTTTAGCAAATTGTCAGCTGCCATAATTTTTAGGTTCTTAGCACCCCACCCAGTACATATTTGGTTACGAGACCACTATTCCTTGTTCTCTTCCACGATGGGAAGCCACTTGGGGCTGCTTGGGTTGTAATGGGATGGGCTCTTAATGTAGAGCTATTAAGGGGTGTTCGGTCATCCGAGATGGATGAGTTTACAATAGTAATATAATACGCTGTTAATATAATGTAATCTAAAACTCATGATGTTTGAAGTTTTTTAGATTAGGTAATCCAGCCTCCTATTATACCGTTTTCAATCTGGCCTTTTTTTCGACTGTTTTCATGCATTGCGATATCCCATATTTTTTTTGTCTTCGATCACTCGTCCTTTTCAACAATTCAGAGATTACATCCAAATTCTCCAAATAACCCCCAAGCATTTTTAGTGTTTTAGAGTTTTGGGCGAGCTCAAGTTCGTTCCACCCTCAATTACTTTCTCATTCCAACGCCTCTTAGGTTCTCTGAGAATCTTCTTCAAACTTCACGACCCCATTTTCCTTGTGAGTCATTGATTACCAATTCCATTTTCGTTATGAGTCCTTGGTTACTCACCCATTCCAACACCGCTAGAAAATTCTCTTAGGAATCTTCCACCGTTTTTAACCCAAATTTTCAGGCTTCTCGATCTCTCTCATTCACGCCGAACCAATACCTCTTAGATATTTTTCTCTGAGTCTCATAAATCCTAGTCACATTTCCGACTCCAAAACAGTGGAATCATGAATCTCATAATTGATAGTTCAATACACTCCCACATAAAATAAGACACAGCTAGAAAGTGGATTTGAATTTCCATCTAGTTTTTTGTATTCGTGGAGCAATATTGATTATTTTAAGTGTAGAGAATTTGAGTAAATTTTGTTACCATTCACCTGATTGCAGATGAAGAGGACAATCTTCTCCAAGGCCTAAACAGCTACCGACAAGCACAAAACCTCCCGCCGCTCGTGAAGAACGCAAAAGCCGACTGCGTTGCAAACGAGATGGCCGACGATGCTGAAGACCAACCCTGTGCTGTCACCACCACCAAATCAAACGTCGTTGCAAGCCGACCGTCACAAATCACGAAGTTCCCGGATTACGCCGAGAAATGCAAGGTAGATATCAACACCACCGCTGACGCCGTGGTGATGCCGGTGTGCGTACCAAAACTAGTCCAAACTCTGCTGCTTACGAACTACACCCACTCCCAGTACGCGAAGTATTTGAACGATTCAAGATTCGTCGGTGCGGGGCTAGGGAAGGAAGACGACTGGATGGTGGTGGTTCTGACGACCGGAACGAACGCGGGTAGCTTCGAAGGTTCGGGGGCCGGGCCGGCGTTGGGTTCGATTTGGGTATGGGCAGTGGCGGTTTTGGTAGGGCTTTTGATTGGGGATTATGTGAGATTCTAAAAAGGGAAATTTGAGATTTTGCCGCCAACGTTCCTTTTTCCCTTTTGGTTTTCCGTTTGTTGTATTTAGAGGTTGAAATGTGGTTTTGTATTGTATCATTTTAATGGACAGTTTCTTTTGGTGGTTCGATGCTTACTTTTTGAACCTCATTACAAATGGCTATAAAAATATAAATATTTAGTAAAAACTAAATTAGAAAGGAACATAAATTAATAATTGAAGTGTTTTTATTAATTTAAAACAACAAAATAAAGAGTAAATGAGTAGAAATTTGGATGTTTATAGGCAAAATTAATTTAGTATTTCCATTAAATTATAGAGAGATGTAGTTAATTTTCAAATAACTTAAGTTCTTTGTTTCGTTTTCAATATAGTTTCTTCGTAGAATTTGTCTCTAATTCGTAAGTTTAAGTCTTCATGGGTATCCAATTCAGGAGTTTATCGTGTGTTTAGTTATGAGTCGTGTCTCCAAGATCTTTGTGCAAGTTTCTGTTTTAGCTCATAAGTTCATCTTTGTTTTTAGTTCATACATTACCTGGAAGTCTTTTTGTGTTTTAATTCTCCATGGGTCTTTGTTTCTAACTCAATTTTGTTGTGATTTGATCCAGAGTTTGTTTAATCTCTTGTCCAAGGCGGTTTCACACTCTAATAAACTAGGATTTATGGTTGAATTTATTAATATTTTTCTTTCAAATGATAGCATAATTACGATGGTGCCAAAAACTCTAATAAATAAATTCATGTAATTATGTGATTTATAATATACGATTGCGTAATTCAATTATACTTCATGATTTTGAAAAATTTTAGTAAAACGGTTGTTGGTTCGACACGATCACGATACTTTAGTATAACAACCAACGGTTATTAGTAGATAAATATAAATGATGATTTTGAAATTTTTTAATATAATGATCGTATAAATAAGAAGGATACAAATCAAATGATACGAATTGTAAAAGTAGAAGAGAAAGGAGAACACTTGGAAATTTAGTTTTAAAATATTGGTAAACTAAATATTAATTAAAAAATATTAACAAAAGGAAGTTATTATGATGATCTAAGTGTTAAGGTTATAATTTGGGCATCAAATAAATAAAAGAAAATTTTAATTTGAGAGATTAAAATTGCAAATTTACTTCTTAATATTTATCGTGTAAGAACAACCATAGCGCATAAAAAGTTAAATAACGGAGAGATTGAGTGAATGTAACGTAGGAGAAAGAAACCAATAATAATAATTTAATTAAAATGGGTCCAAACGTCACCCTCCACTTAGATACACTCTGTATATTCCGGCTAAAATGCGCGCCGTTCGTTTTTCCAAAGCACCGAAGCCCTGAATCTCAATTCTTCCCACGCCGACGGTGAAGATTCGGTCTCACACGGGGTTTCAATCAGATTGAGGATTCTTCGCTATGCTGGACGACGACGACGATGACAATTTCGGCGACTTCAATTTCGGTTCCAACCATCCCGATCCCATCAACAACCGGACTTCCTCCACCACCATCGATGACGACGATTGGGGCGATTTCGTCGACCATTCTTCTCAGATCGGTGACCATTTTGATCTCTCCCGTCCTCAGCCTTCTCCCAATTCTAACCTCTCCGACACGTCCCCGGCCATTCAGTGGGCGAAGCCTCAGGGGGCTATCCCGCTTTCCATTTTTGGCGAGGAGGAAGAGAAGGAGGAAATGGGATCTGATGTAGTTGGTTCTAGTGTTGGGTTTGGGGAAATCTCGTTTGTTGGGAAAGAGAGTGGTTCGGCTAAGAAGGGAGGGAGTTTGGGTGTTGGGGTTGGGATTGATGATTTGATTTCTAATTTGTATGGTCCGAATCACCAGATCAAAGCTGGAAGTCCGTTGAAATCGAGCATGGCATTCGATCCTTTGAACTTCAATAATTCGTTGGATTTGAAATCTATTGACTCCAATTTTAATGTCAATGGTGTTCATTCTTATGGGAGCCAGACTAATTTTGATGGCGATGCTTTAAATTTTGAAGCTAATGGAGTGATGTCTAATGGGTTTCAGTCTGAGTTGAAAAACGTCGGTGAGAGCATTGAGGAGGATGACGAGGAGGTGGACGATTTTGATGGCTGGGAATTTAAGGCTGCAGAGTCGGTTACGCCTACGGGTGATTATCAGAACTCAAAGGTAAAATGAATACAGAAATTACTAACGATGTTAAAGGCTTTTCAAGGAAGTTGATATTAAACTCCATGAATTGGTTTCGTTTTCAAATTTGTTGAAGCTTCGAATCATTGGAATGGAAATGTAGGTTTCTTAGAGTTTCAATGTATTAAAAGTAGTAGATAGTTAAACATAGTTTAAGAATTAGATAGGAATTCAGAGTTCAGAGTTTTATTGTTGTTCACTTTATTAATGTCCAAGTCACAGTAGGAGCTACTCATTTTCATAATTATACCAGGAAGAATTGGTTTTTGAACCATTTCGTCTGAAGATGGAGCCTATAATGCAAATTGAAGGTGCAATTCAGGCCGGTATTATTTATTTTATTTACTTTACGGTTACCTATTCTTATTGTTTAGGGTTACAGGAACATGGTTAAAAAAATTTAGATTTTTATTTGCTATTAGTTATTCGCTTGTATGTGCATTACTTTCAACTTATACCAGAGACTCCTATTGTTGTGTTAGATTGGTTCTTAGTGCCTTTTGAAATAATGTCTATGAACTGCTATGCGTGTAAGAGATTATACTTAAGATTGACATTCCATAATATAAAGGTTGACAGATCAATCCAAGAAGGTTTTGATGGAGTGGGAAAGGCATTTGAATCGACAATCAATGGACATAACCATGGAGATTCGGTTGTTCAATCAAATGGAGCTGTTAACAACATAGATGAAAGGGACTTTGGTTTTAGTCTTGATGCAATTCCTGTGGCCCAGAATGGCGTCTTACCAAACTCGCACAATAAAAATGGTCAAAATGATCTAGATAATGGTTTAAACCCTTCTCCTATTGAACGGGATGTCAATGATGTTGGGCATGTGTGGGATTTCAAGGATACTTTTTCTGATGCACCAGACTATAAGTTGGTGAGTTCATAGGAATATTTGTAGCATTTTATTGAGAAGTAGATATTTAATAAGTTCGATCATGCTATACCTTTTGTTTTCATTGTAGGAAGAGTCGGAGTCTGCCATCTTTACTCCTAATGGTGTAGAGGTGCTTGTTCTGAACGGCAGTGTCGATGTTTCTTTGTTTGCTTCTGATGGGATTTCTCACAAATCTGGTGAACAACAAAATTTTGACTCAAGTTTTAATCTGAATTGGGGAAAAGAAGACGGGAAGTCTTTTAATGGAAACCAGGGCGACAACTTCCATGCTACTGGGAAAGATTTAAACACTTCTCTAGTTAATGAGAATGATGATTTCAATGAGAATATTTGGGATTTCAAGTCTGCACTTTCAGATTCTGGATCAAACAATAAGGTTTTTTTTCTAGCCCATAATATTAGTGATATTTAAGTTCCATTTTGCCTTTATGTGAAATTGATGTTCCATGTCTTCTTTGGCTGTAGGTAGAGCGAGTTGAATTTGCTACTGGTTTTGAAGCACCTGCTTTTGGTTTCAGTAATGGTATTCAGGTGGTTGCTCATTTCTCCAGCTGTATAATAGTTTCTATGGAATTCTTTTAATTCCTGTAAAGTCTAAACCTTTTTTTCATAGGAATTGATGATTGCTTCATTGTACACTAAGATTAGTGCAGAGAAGCTGTTATTGTGTCAGCAATAGTTCTTTTATAAAGATTTCTCTGCTCTTGCTTGGGCCTTGGGGTGGGTGCTTTTTTAAAAAGAAGGAAAAAAAAATCTTCTGCTTTTGCTCAGTTTCTTAAAAGGCAATTGCTGATGCTGTCGTGGCCACTCACGGAGTGTGGATGTGTAATTTTGTATGTATTTTGTTCTTGTCTAAAAGTATAACTGCATATATTAAATCCTTAAACCTTAGTCTTAGACTAGTTTTCCCTCTATATGGATGGGAAAGTCTTTTGTAGTTCTTATTTTGAATTTTGAGGATGTCCTATTATTTTATTATTATTATATATAAATATGTATAATTTTGGTATTAAAATAAATTTGAATTTATTGCTTTCCTCTTATATTATTTTATTATTATACATACATCATTCCTATAAACCTTGTAACTGTAAATAGTTTGAACATGGATGATTTCAATATTCTTGTTCAATTGTGTGTTCAATTCACATCGAGTTTGAAATATGCTTGTTCTAATTTCCTGCACTTCACCTTCTATGTGTATTGCATATATAATATGGATCTCCAAATCCACAATCTTATTGCATATACTACCTTAGATGTTTATATCTTCTCAGCCTTCATCTTTCTGCGTTTCTTTTGTTTCTATAGACATATTCTGGTTTGGTTCTTACTGATTGTTTCTTTCAAATTTTTCTTCCAGAAGAATTCGGAATTATTGTCAAGTCACCATAAAGCCCTGCCCTTGTCAATTTTTGGAGATGAGGAGCTGGAAACTACTGATGATTTCTCAATGAATCAAGATGCTTCTACCTTTGTATCTGTCACCCGTGAAGGACTTGATAACAAGAATCCTGGTCCTACTGTTTCTATTAATGACTTGATATCAAGTCTGTACAGTCAAGCCGAGAACAATGGTTCCATCAAGTCTTCCCCAGAAGAAAATGAAAATGGAATAATTTCATCACCAAGGATGTCACACTCCGATTTTGGCAATGATGATGATGATGATTCCTGGGAGTTCAAAGATGCATCACCAGATGTTAACATTCTAGATCAAACATACGCTACTACTCTCGGAGATGTACCCCGGCGATCATCTACTAAACTTAAGTTTGATTGTTACGTTGATTTTTATCACAAATTAAATCTTGTTTTGAACCATGTTGTCCATGGCCTTCTTGAAAATTTAAAGGTTGGTAATCTTATAGGATATTTGTGTGTGTTAGATGAAATGGTTGTTGTTATATGATGTGTTATTAACATTGTTTAATTTTAAAATTTTGTTCCTTGATAGAAAGCCCAAAGTAATGCATGTCTTTCTGGTGAAGAAGCAGAAGTCAGAACCATTTGTGAAGAAATTCAGGTTAGCAACCAAGCTTGCTTATAGGCTTTTCTTTTATTGTTTTCTCTTCAAGTTTTTTTTTTATAACAGAGACGAGCATCTTTGTTAATAAAATATTTTCTCTTCAATCTTAAGCCATGATAGATCCCTTTAAAATCAAACTTTCTCGAGATATATACTTTCTTTGATAGTTTGAGTAAACACTATATGCTCATTGTTAAAACTTGTTCTTTTTCCTTTTGCATTTCATCTATTTTCGTAATCATTATGTTTATGATAATTGCAATGTGATGATAATGTGTCTTTCTCATGAAATGTGTGCTATTTTCCTGTGAACTCCTGAACAAAATTTTCTAATCTCTTTGTTCAGATTTTCAGTGCCGAATTATCACAAGAGAACATTGCAGCTGATAGCTTCTCATCAGATATTTTCCTTCCAGAAAATAATACTTTCAGTGAGCTTCTTGAGATGTTGCGGGATCCAAGGTTTCAAATTCTTGATGAAGAATTCCAGTTATCTGAAAGGTTACTATTGGTAAGGCTCTCTTGTATTAGGATGATACATATTTCTTTGACAGGAAACAAATATTCATTAGTAACTTTTAGAAATTTGATCTTCCTAGTGCTCAAGTTCCATAACCACCCTCCATTTCCTAGTTGTTGAGTGCATGAACCCAAATTTTTGTTGAGTTCCTTCTGGTACAAGCATGGATGTATTTTTTAATTCCAAGTTATTTAGGAAGGTTATATAATTGCTGCCGAGTGTAAGAGTGTTCTACACTGGTATATTTTATAGGATTTATAATTTTATGGTATATTTTCTTGTATTTTTTAAGTACACGTCTGGAATACATAGCAATTTGAATTACACTCGCACGTCTTGTGCACTGCATCAATTTTATGGCTCCAGAATCTATAATTGTTTGAATACTTTTTATCCTTGCCCTTGGTTATGGATATTACTTGATAGTACTTCTTTGTTCGATTGATAGGCAGAAAATGATTTGAGATCAGCAGTTGAGCTCTTGAAACACGTTGTGTCAACTCTGAAGATTCTTAAACTCGGATCAGTGGAGGAGCAATCTAATTATGTGTCCATATGGAACGAAATTATATTTATTTGCTTTCAAGAATTGAAACATGGTGCTTTGATTTGGAAGGAATCTATACAGAGAAATGTTGGAAGTTACATATTATCTGAACCTCAAGGTACTGCATTACATAGCACTGTGGATAATTTTGGAAGTTGCAAATTAGCTGACGGGTTCGTATCTGCTATTCTTTCAGGAAAACAATATATCTGTGCCCTCGGAGAGATTTATAGGGTAGCTCAAGTGCTTAGAGCTTCATTTGTACTTTACAAGCCATGGGTACTGTTAGGTCAGGTTGATCCCAGTGGCTTGATTTCTCTTGTGAATGAATGCTCCAATATTTGGTTGAGTTCGGGACTTGTTGGAGCTCTCTGCAAGATAGATGGTCCTATTGATTGCAAAGCATTATTGGATTCGATCAATGCTATTGATAATCTTGATGAATGGGGTTTGAGAAAGCATGTTCTCTTCAGACAACAACCTATTTGTAATCTATCACTCTTGAGTGCTGAATCAATTCCAGGTATGCACTGAATCTATTGTACTTTCTTTTTCCAAGTTAGGGACTTATATTTCATTAGAACCAAAGATTACAAAAGATCAGGGGGGTGATTCATCAACCCACCCACAGATGAAAGAGCTTAGAGAGAAACTACTCCCATGTGCTTGAATACACACACATATAGAAGTAAAAAGGGAAATGAAAGAAAAAAGGACAATTAAAAATGAACTTCAAGAGTATACCAAAAGAACCCCTTAAAGCTAACAAGATTCCAAATTTCCAAATTCATGTTACAATTATCATCGAAGATCTGGGATCTCTTTCCTTTCAAAACTCCCAAAGAAAAGCTTTAACAGTGTTCATCCTCATTCATATCATCATTGCTCTTCTTTTAAAAAGTTGACCACAATCACCCACGTAATAACCTCTGGTTAATGTTTTCCATCGAGCTTTGAGAAAAACACCAGCTTAACCTAAACACTTTAGCAGCCTGGGCCATCTATCTTACGCTACCTTCAGCTCCACGAAAGTCTTCTTTCTGCACCCAACTTTTATTTTTAAATAAGAAACAGAGAATTGTATTAAAAGAACAAACGAGAGGACAGCCTAAGGGTGAGGGGTTGAGAAATGAGAATCCCACCCCCCCTACAAATTAAACAAGGAGAGCCCTCCAGTTGCTAATAATCGTGAGAAAGCTATAATTTCAAAAGAATTTAATAATCCCACTAGCTCAAAGTGGTGGTTTTTGCCGTCCTGCTTTCTTTTGAATGACTTCCACCGTACGTTATATTGAAATATCAAGAAAAATTACCCAATTGGCTTCAGTTCTGAGAGAGTTATTTGTCTCCCATGTGCCACAATGGTCAATCCCACCAAAACGACCCTCTTCTAAAAACTTTAATACCCTAGATTTATAACCAGGTTACTCTTACCTAATTACCACTATACCCTTACTGTCCTATTACTAATCCCAAGTTAGCCCCGATTAGTACAATCACAAAAGGCTCTGCCAATTCCCAAACAATCTCTACGTAGCAGTTAGCTTTCGTGGAAGAGTGAACGAAGTGGAAAGCACTGGAAAGTTGTGGATGAGTGAAGAATAAAGGAGAGAAGCTTGACTTTCTAAAAAAAGCATATGACAAAGTTCACTTGCAAATTTCCTTCGGAATGATAGTAAGTCTTTAGGTAAAAAGAAAAGAAAGTACTAGCTATCAAACCCCACGGAGAATGGGTTCAGGAAAACTAAGAGAAAAGAATGCCGTGATGATTGCCACATGGATTTGGCAGTCTGTTGATGTAAAACTTCTTGCGCCATAAGCAACTAGGTAATTCCAAGCAAAGCATGGGAAAGATCGCCTTTACTCTGAAATAGCAGTCATAATCACATGACGTGGAACATTCTAGTAAAGAGGTTTTGAGCTCCATGTTATGTTGCGCAAATGTTCAAACATTACTTCAGCTTTTGTGAATTTGTTGGGATTTCATTGTAATCTGAGTAATAACCAGATTATGGCTTAAGTTTGGGTTCAATGACAACAAAAATTTTGAATCATCCAGTTTCGTGCACCAACAATATCTACCTATTAGATTATGATATCAGGTTATCACATTCAATCGGTACACTAAATTAACCCCCACCTCTTCCAAATTGGAAAGATAAATATTTGAAATTCTAGGAATCAAATACTACTCTCGTTCCTATCTTTATGCCTTTGTACATTTCTTGGTGAAATTCATTTTTACAGTTCCATTTTCCTGAGTTTTTGGTTTGGCGTTAGGTATGGATTTGGTGGTCTGGAATGGGGAGAACTACTTTTTGAAGCTCGCAAACTTATGGGCAAACCTAATAGGTCGTGATCCTCCAATCATTCAGCACTCGAGTAATAGGTGATAAGAGGATCCAGCCATATTGTTTTGTATAATAGTCCATGGATGATGTGGCTGTTGCTATTTTCTCCAAACGAGGTTTCATCACCTTTCGTCCCCGCTGCTCATTCGTGTCAATGTTGTAATAGGAAATGCTAGATGATTACGCTCCTTGAGATGAAATTAAGAAAGGAGAACACTTTCCAGGTTTACAAGAAGACCAAATAAATCCAATCTAAGTCTCTTGGGATCCACATTCCTACCCATACTCGGCCATTCTTTAGAAGAACTACTACTACTGTGTAGCAACTCGACGATGTTTCATATCTGTATCATAGTATAATTTATGCAGCCCAGAATTGGATGGATTCAGAACACCACATACATAGAGAGAATTTCGTCATGTTGGAGATCATTTTTGTTACCCACATATATATTCTTTTCCTTTTTAATCCTTTTGGTTCTTGTTTAAATATTGTATTTCTAGTTCCTAATCCCAGAATCAGAACAAGATCTGTTTATCAGAGATGAACTTTGTAAAATGTATATATAGGTTGTCCTTTTCCAGAATCACTGTTGTACTTATAATATGAATGTAATTGATTTCATTTTTCCCATTGTTTTTACAATGTGCATGAACATATTTTCTTACTACTACATACAATGTCTGAGTTGAATTGGTATTATCTGTGAAAATATTTCATGTGAAGTGTTGCATTTCTTTATTAGCCATCAACAAATCTTGAACTCTTGAACATGATCAAGTCTATTAACAAGAACTTTGATTTTGTGGGTTCTCAACTCCTTGTAGGTTATTCTTTAATTCACTTTTTTTAATTTTTTACCCTCTTAGAGAATACTCAATTTGTACTATCAACCATCTATTGTCTAATAATATAAACCCATATTTTCATATAGTTTCAAGAAACTTTAAATATAGCCAAACCAATATGGAATTCAATTGTAGTTGAAACTGTTGTTGAACTTGAATATATTTAAAAATGAGTAGTGATCCAACTTAACTTTGATTATACAATATTAGATTATTTTAAAAAACAAACTTCTGAAAATATTTATAAATAAAATAAAATGTCACAATCTATTTGTGATAAACTAAAATAACCTACTATTGAGATATCTCAGTTAGATAAATTGTAATATT
Organism: Cucumis sativus; assembly: GCF_000004075.3. Lineage (NCBI taxonomy): Eukaryota > Viridiplantae > Streptophyta > Magnoliopsida > Cucurbitales > Cucurbitaceae > Cucumis > Cucumis sativus. The sequence continues at coordinate 2,822,910 of NC_026656.2, forward strand.
TTATTGTATTTTATAAATATTTTGTTATATTGGAAAGTAGAAGAATAAAATAGTAAGTTATTTTTAAAATTATAATATATTTGTAATTGGGTAACAAGTTTGTGAGATGGAGATAGGTGTAAGTAACGTTGGAAGTATTTTTCTTTAAAAATAGTTATCAGGAAATAGAGAATAAAAAGATGTGTTCAGATGAATACAAAGAACAATTTGTCTAAAAAGGGAAATTTAGTGAAGTACAATTGTTTGATTTATAAATTATTTTTTAGAAAAGAAATTAACATATTTTCCATATTGGTCCAAAGTCCAAAATATAGTGTCAACTTCACCCCACAGATCTTAAGGTCCCAATAGGATTCATATTCATAAATACCATTCCTTTATTTTTTAAAAATAAACACTTCTAAATATATTTTATTATTACAAATGAACAAAATCTTGCATTTTATTAATAAGAGATACTAATAGACACATATACATAGACTTCTTTTAGTAAACTAATTTAGATTTAAATGTTGGATCCTCCCACTTCCACTTCACATATACATATAGTAAATAATAATAAAAATAATATTAGTATTAACTATTAAATCATTTTTATGATTCTTTAATCATAAGAGTAACAAAAAATGGAATAAAAGAAACCTAAAATCCAGTTCATAAATTACAAACAGTTATAATTTTTTACCTTTGAAACTTCAATTTTTACACTTCCACTCCACTAAAGTGAATGTTTTTAGTAATAATGGAACTAACTAAAATAAAATGAATTCAATCCTTTTAAATTTATAACCAAATGAAAACAACAAACAATACTCAAAACTAAATATTTGAAAATCATCAAAATTTAAAGACGAAAAGGGTATTTCCACAAAATTTATCTCGAAAAAAGAACATATTGTTACAATTACAAACTAAGTTACATGGACTACTAATTGAATACAATATTTATGGCATTGGCTACAGTCATGTTCTAACTAAACACAATCCTCCTCTAACAAAAAAAAAATCCTCCATTTCCACATTAAATACTAAACTCGACATAAGATAAATTATTGTCATTTAAATTGCGACATCAATCCCCATAGTTTTCTCTTGAAGTTTAATCATTGTAGTTTGATACAACCTCATACATTGTCTCTATGGTTTGATAAAATCCTCATTAATAGACTCTACCGTAGGGACTATTTACGAAACTTTTATCAAAACATATGGATTAAATTCTAGTTCTAAACTACAAAGACTAAATTCTAACTTTTTCCAAACAATAAGGATAAAGAAATGACAATCTATCCCTTATTATTGTGGTAAAGATCAGCGAGCTTGCATTATTCCCATGGAATGGTGCTTATTCCCACGTTATTGCTTCTTTTTCTTCATATGTTTTTGGCATTTAATGAACACCTTCAGCTACTTTTTAGTTTAGGTCTAGTAAGCAATAGATACCTTCTGGCTGCAAGTATTAGAACCCAAGTAGTTGAAGTGATCTTCTCTTTTATCATCAATAGAAGAGCTGAACTGAGTACAGTTTTCAAGATTTGTGCTTGCAATCCCTTGAAAAATCCTAGTACTCCTTCTTTTCTCCATATAGAATGGACAACACCCGGAACTGTTCGCTGGACCTTTGGACGATTTTCTTTCGTTTCGTCGTCATGTGCAGCTTGGATCATCACCTTACACCTGTACAAGAGAAAGCTTCGTTCTTTCAATATGCCAGTGTTTGAAGGATAAGGATATGATAGTTGTGGTGAAGAAAGAAAAGATTATGCACCTGATTGCGGGATATGTCAAAACGGTGGCAATGCTTTTTGAAATTGCACCAATTACAAAAGCTGTAAAAGCAGAAAGAACTACCGGAGATGAACCCTGTTCTGATTTATTCTGTTTTCCTTTGAGGATGTTCTGCTTCAGCTGATCAAATACTGTATACTGCAATAAACCATAGTTTGTGTCAAATCTAGAGTGTAATCACAAAAAAAGAATGTTTAGAAGAAGATAAATTGGCTGTAAAGAACATTGAAACTTAGTGATTTCATTCGCACCGGCTACCGAAAAATGGATGACTGAAAATTAGCATGCATGGAACAAATACCTGAATGGCAGGGTTTGCAGTGAGCAGCAAAGAAATTCCAAGACCATCAAATGCATCGCTCCAACTGCCCTCTGTCAGTGTTTTGAAAAGCCCTTTCGATTTTCCAAAGGCACTTGTCTGCATTCTTGATGAAGCTGTATCCAAGGGCTACACAATGGAAAACCAAGAGAGTTTCTTCAGTTAAATCATTTTTTATATACAAGAAACAATTTCTGAAGACACGTTCAGTTAAACCATTAAACTTCAATAATATTCAAGACATGTTCCTGTCCATACAAGAGTTCATAAAGAGACTTGGAACTTTATATAACAATGACGTTCATCAAACTGTGCAGCTCAATGTTGCACTTCATAATGTAATAAAAGCAAACCTATCTTTACAAGCAGGACAGGCAGAAACTACAAGTGAATGGACAAAATGTTAAATGTGATTTGCTTTCTTGAAGAATTTCTTCATCCATTCATTCTAAAAAAGTTTCACATACTGAATCGAGAAATTACAGCATATGAACGAATATGAAGCCAAAACCTACAAGATTCTATTGTTGGTAGCCAAAACCAAAAGAATGATATGTCAGCTTCAATGCAAAAGGTAGAGATCTTTTTTTTTTTTTTTTAGAAATCAAGACATCAAAAGAACATGTTTCACATATCCCAAACAAGAATCGACTGTGTTGTAAAGTTAGCAATTAACTTAATAGCAATACTGTAATTCCAAATGAAAAATGAGAATCATGCTTTTCTCTACTCTAAAGAACTCAAATTCAGGGATCGCAAAGATGGAAAGATTATGCTTTATGCATTACAAGGTTGACAGCAGAGATATTTCTACCTGAGTTAAGATGGCATTGCAAGCTCCAGCGGCAGCAGCAAGTAACAGGTTTGCCTTTGTTCCAATTGATTTAGCCCCAGTTTTTTCCAGATATAGTTTTTTGAAGTAGCTATACCCATAGAAGTACAAAAACTGAGAAACAAAAGATTGTAGATTCTTGGTTCCCAGTCCCTGGTACAGCGAAAGAACTTGATTGTTTTTTATTGCTTCCCACAACACATCTGAAAGATACCTACAAAAGCCAAAACCAGTTGAATCAATAGAGATGCAAAAGCGACAACAGCATCCAACATTTTTTAGGCATCGAATCAGTTTTCTAGCAGAAAAGCAGAGCCATTACTGTGTTGTGTGTGTAAAAGTGTGAATCAGATTGCTTTGTTCTTCCACAAGTTTTTGGCATTGCTTTGTTCTTCCACAAGCACCAATTCATTAATGATCTAGACGCCATGAACCCAAACAAGCCCATTTTGCATTCACGCTTCAACTAAATCATCTCATCCAACTCACAAGATTGAACAAGCCTACAACAGGAGCTAAAATTTAACACACAGCTAGTTGCAAAATACATAACAAGAGATTTTCCAGATACCAAGGAACCTGAAACAGCCACAAATGCTTTCAAACTATCACAAAATTCCCACAGCTCACCAACCAACCACTTCAGAAGCGCTCAAATTCTATAGATCATTCAATTAAACAAAGAACAACCCATACCACATAAAATTCGCTGAAGAGAAGTCATGAGATCAATAACGAGATAAACTTTCAAAGATCATGAGATCGAATACGAGGGGGGGGAAACAGAACTCCAATTAACGGTAGGATCATTCAACAGAGACTAACTCAAATTCCTTCAAAAACAGGGTACGATTGCATCAACGACACCCGGATCACGATTTGAAAGCAAAACAAGAAAGGTACCCCAACCCATAAAAAAAACAGGGGAAAGAAACAAACCCAGATCAAAAAAGACAAAAATAGGCAACCTGTATTTCTGTTGGCCATGAGCTCGAACCTCGGCTTGGTACTTTGACTTGCAGGTATCAAGCGGGTACAAGATAGTGGTGCTGACAAGCGAACCGATCGCACCGGAAGTAGCCTCCGAGAGCGACTCAAGATCAAAACTCATGATTCTCTCTTCCTATGAATGAATGAAATGTCAAGGAATTTAAAATGGGATTGTCTTAATTTGGGTAGGTAAGGCTTTTTTAAATGGGAATAAAACAGAGGAAGAAGACGGGGAATTGCCGAGTAAGAGAATTGGGAATTGAGAGCGCGTGATGCCGGTGGCGTCTTTAGAAGAAGTGGCGCCACCGTTCGGTTGAGGGTATTGGCCGTCAGATTAGGTTCACGGCAACTGAATCGACGGAGAAGATGGATCCACTTCTTTGGTCCCGTTTGGGCTTAGTGTTTTCGATTTGAAGAGAAACTCGGCTACTTCTTTTGGACACTAGTTGTGGTCTTTACTTCTTGCACGTGTTTTTATGTGCTTTTCTGCAAAATAAAAACATTATAAATTAATTCATTACCAAAAGCATTTGTTTAAAAAATACTCTTTCTCACCAATTTTCATGTCTTGGTTAGGACTCTTTGAGAGCATCAAAATATACTCGTATTTGAGTCTCATGCACTATTTACTCTCAACTCCCTCATTCCGTCCAAGTGATTGAGCGCTTCGCTAAATGTTGAAAACAACAGTGGTACTTGTTGATATCATTCATGATGAGATCTCGTAAGTTCTTGGTTGGATCTTTCATTGTTGGCAGTGTGGACAGTTGACTAGAGGATGTGAATATCATAGGAATGTGAATTTAATATGTATGGAAGTGGTTCTTTTGAGAAAGTTCATACGTTGGCTTGCTTATTTGATATTAATACTTCCTTTCAAAACATAGTCATATATGGTTTGGATTGTATTATATGTGTGTCTTATTTGTGGATTATCGATTTTTTTTGTCTCGTTTAGAACGACCATTCTTCTTTCATTATTTTCATTTATTTATGAATCTAAAATTGTCTCTTAAATCAATCACTTCTTATACATAAATTGTATGTTTCAACTTCTGTAAAGTTATATATCTTAAAATTTACAAAATACGTGCACGTCAAATTAGTTGATTTAAATGACAAATCATTGTAAATATTTTTAAAATATGTCATAGATAACAAAAAAAAAATTAATAGACTAAGAAAACCTTTTGCTATTTTATTATATTTGTAAATGAAGGGATCATTTTAATATATATGAACAATTCTTCTTAAATGTAATGATTGGCGTTTGAATATGACGTTGGATGTCAATTTATAGGTCTCTCGTGTTTAAATCAATATTATTACATTTTGGGTCGGAAATTGGTTGGATTAAATAGATATCTATGTAGTTGTATTTAAACATGTCATTACTCCCATCACCATGTTTGCAAACATTGTATTTTAATAAAATTTGGAAACTTCATAAATGTAATCGTGCATTTTATCGCTTAATTTAACGTTTATCCGTGTATTAAGAAAAATAAGATGTCTATGTATTGAAGTTATGATAAAGTCGGCCTAAGTTATAGTTCACACTCTTTTAATATCAATATTGCTAGTGTTAGTTTTTGCGATTTAACTGGCAATAGAAAAAAATTGTCAACTATAAGATTCAAAGGTTGTGTTGATGTTTTTTTCTGTCAAACTATAAGAAAAATGACTTGTTGACATTTTCATACACAATGCATTTATTTGGAATACCTCATTGTAGATATGTGTAAATGTAACGACGTACGTGTTACTACATGATGCAACAACTAAAATACTTAATTTTTCAATAATAAACTCGAGTAGAAAAACATAAAGATATTTTATTAACAAAACTTTGAAAGAATAATTTAGCGAAATAATAAATCAATTAACATAAATAGTTAAAACAAGTTTGGGGTATTCCTATCTAATTTTAAATAAAACGAAATATAATTATAATCAAATAAAAACCTAAATGTTTATCTAAAATCAAAACATGACAAATGTGATTCTATATGCAAAAGCTTAACTCTCTTATGACTTATGGATCCTTTTTGTCATTAGCCGCTTTGTCCGTATCCTAACTTGAAAAATGTTCATATAAAATGTTGAGTATAAACATACACAATATGTAACCCTTACTCGGTCAAGTGCACTGTACCGACAAATCATGCATCGTTAACATGTCTTAGTAACAAACCATTAATTATTTCTTTTCTTATTGTTCGTAACCCTAATCACTAATGTTGTTATTATTTTCTTCCCGTTTCTTTCCAAAAATCCAAAACAAAACAAAAGTTTTCCACCTAAAAAATCATTGATTTCCCCTTAAGTCACTCGACTCAAATAATTACCTAAAATTCTAGGGCATTATAGTAAAACTAAGGGAAGAAAATATTTAGAACAATCTCGAATACGAAAAAAACTCACGATTCTACAATAGAAAATTCAAAACATGTCTCTATAATACATTTGGGAAATGATAGTTTAGAATTTGATTGTTTGGAGTGAAATCTAAAAGATTTTTTAATAATTTTTTTACATTATCATTTACCTTGACAATTTAAATTTGGGGTCAAATCTCAATCATTTTTTTATTATTTTAATTTGGTAGATAAATCTAAACTATTTGTTTGATGTTTAGATTTGAATATCTAATATCGAATGTTTTTTATATATTTGTGGCACGATCTAAATAACAAATGAGTGTTTAAAAAAAATTAAAAAAATATATTGTATATTTGGTGCACAAACCAAATAACAATTTGAAAAAAAAAGTAAAAGAAGAGAAAAAAATGATGAAAATAAGAAAAAAATTGCATAAGAAAATAAGAAAAACGATAAAAATAAAGAATACTATCGAATATCATAAACAAGAGAAGAAGATGAATCGAAATTGAAAAATCGTTATAAAAATATGGAATTATGAAAAAATAATCAGTCTTAGTAGGCTTTTTTAAAATTGTTCTATGGACCGTAAATATTTAGCCGCTTTTGTTTTATTTACGAAAATTAATCTAAACTAATGTATTAATCTTTGACTAGTTGAACGAAAAATGTTTGTGCAGTTGTTTTGTTGTGCAATATCTCTAAGAGAAGGAAGAAAACTGCTGACGATAATACTTAGAGTAAACATAACACTATGTAATAGATCATCAATCATGGGAAGAAAAAATTGTGCATTCAAAATAGATGTAGTAAATATCACACATTTAAAATAAGTTTGCATTGATTAAATGGTGATTTAGTATCTATCTTTATTTATTTTAACAAGATTTTATTTAGTATATGCTTGCCAATTATATACACTAATCTCAATCAACTATAGGTTTATTTTACAAATATAATAACTGTTTTTTCAATACATACTACATAGTCTGTATCATTGAAATACAACATAACTTTCGTACAAATATCTGCTTTACTTTTAGATATAACATAAGATTTTTTTTAAACACATATTATAGATAAAATATAAAATGTGATTTGCTTTTTTTTTTTATATATATATATATATATATATTATATATATATTCTTTTATATTGAATTAGAAATAAAAATGTTGGATAAAGATTTGAACTCAAAATCTATTATCTTTATATACGAATTTTTTTTACTACATGTACACTTTTAGTTCTTATACATTAACTAATTAAATTTGAAAATTTCACATAACTATAATTATTTTTTTTTAACAATTTTTGGTTGGTATCAAATTTAAGGTTGTTGCAATGATATGAAAATTAGGTTAAAAAAAGTTTATCTATTTAATAAAATGTCAATGTAAATCGAGTTTGAAAACTTTTTTAAATTTGAGAGGAAAAAATCTCTAGAAAGGACGGAGAAATTGCACTACAATTACAACATAAAACCCTAAGTTAGGTTGAATTAAAATTAGGCAAGTCTTATATCCCATATTTCCAAGTGTGCCCTCCGACGACCTTTCGTAACGATTGTAATACATTTATTAACTATTATTTATATGAGAAAATTTTAAAAATAGAGAAAATGTTAAAAATAGTAAATTTTATAAAATAAAATCCATACTTATACAAGACTATGATAGAGTTCAAATTTTTTGTATCGCTAGTAAATATTTTAATTTATTTTTGCTATTTTTGAATTTTTTTTTTTAAATTTATGTTTTAGATTAAAAATTAAAATATTATCTAACTTTAATAATTTCAGTAATATTATATAATAAAGTGATATTTGAAAATTATTTTTAAAATATAAAATTCGATAATTTAGAGGCTGTATATCTATTTTTATTTAATCTAAATTAAGGATGAAATGTGACTTTTTATCTTTTATTTTTGCTTTTAACGTGAATATCAAATAATAACGAATTTCTTTATTTAATGATTTAAATGTCAAATTAGGTAAGATGTCTCTATAACAATTCTTTCAATTTAGTTTTTCTATTGGTTGGAATTTTCTTAATTGTGTTTTCTTTTATTTTAACATATTTCAACGGTGAATGTGATAAATGATAGATCAAATATCAAACTTGTATAATATATATAAAATATTAAGACCTATTTCATGATTTTTTAAAATCTAAAAAGACTATTTCTTTTTAATTTCTTAAAATGGTTTGTATCTATTTTAATGATTAAATTTTTAACCAATTTTTAAAAACAAAAACAATATTTTAAAGGGTTTTTTTTTCAAAGAGGACGAAATATACCATACAACAAAAAAGAAGTCCATAATGAAAAATATATTTGGTATAGTTCTTGTACCAAACACATCGTTTATGGGCATGTGTAGATTTGGCTATTTATGCAATCAATGGTTTAGATTTGATTTTTAAATTTAACATTTTTTTTTTGAAGATTTTTTCATAATTTTTTTTAAAGATTCTTAACTAGTTTAGATATTTACTTGGTAAATGATTATTTAGATTTGTCTATCTAGTTAAAATGTAATAGAAAAAAAGATGGAAGGAAAAATAAGATGAAAAGGAAGGCAGTAATTTGGTGTTTGATATATTTATAAAAAAAATATTATTTTTTAGTTTTCAAAATTTAACTTAATTTTTTAAGAAGTAAATTAATAAATTTCAGAGTGAAAATAAGAGTAGAATAGATATTAAATTGTTTTCAAGTTTTTTCAAAATAAATGGAAAATTTTCAATAGACTTAATTTTAAGAAGTAAAAAACAAAAAAAAATCAAATGATTATTAGTATTGAATTAATTTCGATAAGTCAAATTATATGGTTTAATAAATAACTTATTAGGTTATTAAAATAGAAGAATTTTGGATCACACACCCTATTTTCATATCATATGTTACTTTCTCGTCCTTTTATCTCTAATATATGGTTTTAAAGAATTTATATTTTAATGATCATTTTAAGTGATATTGTAAATTCTTAGAAAAGAAAAACAGTGAATATGTTCGGTTTGATTCATGAGACTTAACGACGTATCTTTTTAGTTTCTAAATTTACGACAAAGACACAAACAATCTCCGAGTTCTCAAAATTGATATTTTCACGGTTCAAGTTTTTAAAAAATATGTTTAAAAGTGATTAAACAATTTTTTTTGTTAGATTTTTTTAAAATAATTATATGGTATTTAGAATTAAAGAAAAAAAACAATATAAAGTTAGTTGAGTAACTCCTAAACCTATTTGTAAACTAACATTTTAAAACTTATTAACTAAAAGGTAAAGTAATTTTCATTAGAAAAAAAGAAGAAGTTGGGCCGGACTAAAAGGCCGACGTTGATCCAAAACCCTGAAACTCCGTGCACTTATGGGTAACGATATGCGGAAGGAAGAGGGCAATTATTTTCTTTACTTTTTTTCTTTTTTCGTATTTTGAAAAATAGCCACGAAGAAAAGCAAGAGAAAGCCCATTTCTCTCTCTCTTTCTCTCTTTCTCTCCATCTTCTTCCCGACGCATCCATAGCCGCCGCGCCGCTGCCACTTCCGCCACCAGCTCCGCCACATCGCCGTCGTCGCTGCTACTGACGCTTCCGCGTCTGGTGGCGCTTTACAACTTTCCACCTTCAAATACAATATAATCTCTAAAGGCCAGTTTTCTTCACCCTTTGGATTATTCCCTCTCGATTACTTTTAATACCACGATATCACTCTTCGTTCCTCGTTTCTTATCTCATTCTTTCACTCATTACTACTTGTTTTTCATACTCTGATAAACGCTTTGCTTTGATTGTATTTTGCGTCTCTCTCTCACAGTCTATGGATAATTTCTTTGGATTTTTTTATTTTTATTTTTATGTCTTTTTTGAGCTGTTGAAGAATCCGCTTTTTGATAGAGATAGCTCGATTTTTTTGATTTTTTGTTTTTATGGTGTTTATGTTTTTGTGGAAGAAATTTTTAAGTCACTGAAGGTTGTTTTGGGATTTCGCTTTTGCAGGTTTTAGACTTCCAATGGCAAGAGCGCCAGCTAGTAATGTACACTCACGTGGCAGGACCGAGGTTCGTATAGTTATCGCTGGGGACCGTGGTACGGGAAAATCGAGCTTGATCGTTACTGCTGCGGCGGACAATTTTCCAGTGAATGTCCCCCCGGTATTGCCGCCGACGAGGCTGCCTGAAGACTTTTACCCGGATCGTGTTCCCACCACAATCATCGATACTTCATCACGGTATTGGTTGCTATGTTTGTTTTGTTTGTTTTCATTCTGTCCTGATACTGAGACAATAGACTAAGAGAATGTGCTATTGGAGCCATTAATACTGCCTTTTAGGGTTATGGTCTTGAGATAACTAGTGCCAACTTTAATAAATAATAATAGGAGAATTCTGCTACCTACGGCGATATATCTGTATATCCCTTTCTTCCCATGCTGCTTCTATATTTAATCATGGCTACTTGTTTTTAGTGGGTGAAAATTAAATCGAAAAGAGAGTCCAGAGAATCGGCACCTTGTTCACTCTACATTCTGCTTTGCTGCCTGCTTCTATATTTAAGCACGGCTACTGCTTCTGCCCATTCTCTTGTTGCTGGTTGCAGCACCATTTTCTAATTTTTAGCTTTCTAGATTGCTAGTCTACCATCCCATCAATGTGTTTTATTTGCTCTTTAATGCAAATCCCCCCCACAAATCCCAATTAGAAAATAAAGCTGAGTATTTCTCGCTAATGTAATCTTCCACAAGGTATTCAAGGTCATTTTTGAAGTTTCTAAGGTTCCTCTTTTTGTTTGCTTGTTTTTCTTTGTCCCAGCACTGAGGATAGTGCAAAAGTTGCTGAGGAACTTAAGCGAGCTGATGCAGTGGTGTTAACTTATGCTTGTGATCAGCCTAACACCCTTGATCGGCTGAGTACTTTTTGGCTTCCAAAACTTCGTCAACTGGAGGTCAGTTAACTTTTACTCCCTCCTTTTACCTTGGTGGATGGAAAATGACACGGTAATAAAATCGCTGATCTTGGTGCTAAACCAACAAGTTTATCTTGATAAGTTTCTTCAATTTGAAAAGCAAAGGGTCTCTTTTCCAAGATAAGCTCAGTGTTTTATAAGTTATGTAGGTTATTTTATTGATGTTGATTATAATGGTTTAAACAAGCAGGTGAGGGTTCCCGTCATAGTAGTGGGCTGTAAGCTGGATTTGAGAGATGAGGATCAGCAGGTGAGCTTGGAGCAGGTTATGTCCCCAATAATGCAGCAGTTTCGAGAAATTGAAACATGCATTGAGTGTTCAGCTTTTAAACATATCCAGGTATTCATCTTTCTATGAAATTATTTGCATTCTCAGTAGAAAAAGGAAAAAAACTTATTTATTGCTCCCTTACTCATGAGTATATGAAGAAAAGGAACCCTCAAACCGTTCTGCATTATTTTCTGGTTTCACATCCAACTTCATTTATTGGTTCACTTAACTTCTGCCAAGTAGTGCTTATTTGAAAATGTTATCTATATCTCATAGATGTACGTTTTCACTTCTCATTTTTGCTTAGTTCACTGTTAAGGCTTTAGAACCACATGTTCTCAACATTGTATTATTCCATTTGCAGATTCCTGAGGTCTTTTACTACGCCCAGAAAGCTGTACTTCACCCAACAGGTCCACTTTTTGATCAAGAAACTCAAACTCTAAAGCCTAGGTGTGTACGAGCATTGAAACGGATATTTATTCTTTGTGATCACGATAAAGACGGTGCTTTGAGCGATGCAGAGCTGAATGATTTTCAGGTCTTCCTTTAACCATAGTCTACAATTTTTTTGGCAAACACCTCATAATTTTTTTTTAATCTTTGTCCGATAATAACTGACTTGACTCTATGGAGCTTTCTTATTATTGTTATTTTTCTTTTTCGCTCTTTTCTTTCAGGTCAAATGTTTCAACGCTCCTTTACAACCTTCTGAAATTGTTGGGGTTAAGAGGGTTGTGCAAGAAAAACTTCCTGAAGGAGTGAATGATCATGGACTCACTTTGACAGGGTTCCTCTTTCTTCATGCTTTATTTATAGAGAAGGGGCGTTTGGAGACAACATGGACTGTACTCAGGAAGTTTGGGTACGATAATGATATCAAGCTTTCGGATGAACTTATCCCAACTTTAGGAAAGAGAGCTCCAGATCAGGTAATGAAAATAATATCGCAGCAGTCCTCTCAATTTCTGTAGAACACGCCAACTGCATCACACACTCTGATGATGACTTTCAAAATTATTCTTAACATAATATATATTCAGTTTTTACATTTTGTATACTATTGGATATTTGTTATCTCCAAGACTTTTCTCGAAATACTCTTTCGCTTTCATGGAGCAGGCTTTAAATTAATATTGTAGATGTGGTAAATGCTTAGAGTGGAAGCCATTAACTTATCCTGGATTGGTTGGGATGTGAAAATTTTCAATTTCAAGTGGAGTGATTTTCTTTAGCTAGGTTTAGGGAGGATTTCTTGTTCTCTTTTTGTTTTACATTTATCATTTTGTGGTATGATATAATATTATAAAGAATATTATGATTTATTTATTTTTCTCTCATCAGGTGTTAATGATTTTGTAAGACAATATACTGCATTTTGTAATTTTTTTCCTAAAGTGTTCCACATTAGTATAATTCTAGTTCAAAATTTCTTATCCAAAGGCTGTTCTTTCTGTAGAGTGTGGAGCTGACAAATGAAGCACTCGAGTTTCTAAGGGGAATATTTGAGCTCTATGATGGTGATGGTGTATGTCATAGTTTACAACTTTCCAAATTATAAATTCTTAGTTTCTTTGTTGGTTTCTCAACCAATAGTTTGTTTGTTTCCTTTTTGTATTTTAAAATTGTTTAGTATAATCGAGCTTATAGATCTATTTTCGTAACCAAGTAATCCATGCCTTTTCTTTACACTCCAGGATGGTGCCTTGCGTCCCCGTGATCTTGAAGAACTATTTTCTACAGCACCGGAGAGGTATTGGCTTTACAGTATTTGGTAGTTTCCTGTCATTCGGGGGATTATGGTTCAAACTTGTATAAACAAGATAACATCCTCGTGCATTGAGCGAGAAAATAATCTGTCATATTTTCTGTCAATTATTTGTTTTTTGAAATATGCTATTTTTTAAAAAATTTATAAAGTTGTTCATGAACTTTCAGTTATGTGTCTAAAAGTGTTTGATAGGTTCTGAGCTTTCATATTAATGTCATTTTGGTCCCTAAATGTTAAGAAATGTTGAAATGGTCCTTAAACTTTCAATTTAGTGTTGTTTAATGCTGGAGTTAATATTCTTAGACCTACTAAACACTAAATTGCAAGTTCAGAATTCTATGCACTGTGGGTTGTCCTTTTAGAATCTTATTGGTGAGAGTCTGCAACATTTCTAAATGGCCTCTTCACATACCCCCTGGTTTTTACTCTTAGTTCTGCAACATTCTCATGGAAATTCTATCAAGATTTTTGAATGCCCTTGAATTTTTTTAGTTTGCATTTATGTTTTGTGGCTTTATTTTTATCCATATGCTTTTGTAGAAATCTTGTCAAGATTTAAAATTTGAGTTTAGAGTTTTTATGAGTCTACGACAGAAAGAAAATATTTTTCACATAGATTTTATTTAGTATAGCTGGGCCCCTACTTATAAGTGGGTTCCCTTTTTGTGGGCTTGGCTTTTTTTTGTTTGCAGTGTACTTATATTCTTTCATTTCTACTCTATGAAAGTCGTTATATCAATATTGTGCTAGTTGCTTGGGTGTATTATGTTCTGTTCCTAAATAAATCTGAACTTTGTTGATACTGTAATACTTTTTTTCCCCATGTTTTCATTCTTCCATGTGTCAAATTAATACTCCAGATCTAATGATGGTTCAATTTTCAAATATGTTAAAGCAACTACAATATAACATTGACCCTTTGCCTAGTTATAACTCAATTCTGTTGTGAAGATTTCTCATATTTTACTTGTGGTTGTTTAGATCCTACGTCTATCTTTATAAAATAGGTTTTGAAATTTTCTCCAACATTTGTTGTTAAACTGATTTGGCAACCATTATGCTTTTCAACATAATTTATTGTTATTATTGTTATCATTTAATAAAACAACCACTTTCATTGAGAAAGAAAATGAAAGAATACAAGGGCCTACAAAACATAATTCCGCAAAACGGGGTCACTCTAGAGAAAAAGGGGCCAATCAAGCAAAATTGTGCCTACAGAACAGTTACAGAAAAGCTTTGAAAAACATGATTTATTGTTTTGGTAAGTTAATGAGCTTCTTTGATTTCTTATGCAACATTTTCATTGAAACGCCAGTCCTTGGAATGAATCTCCATACAAAGATTCTGCAGAGCGAAATGCAATGGGAGGATTGTCAATTGATGACTTTTTATCACTGGTTAGTTTTTCAACCAATTTTCCTGATAAGATAATGTATTTCATATTTTCCGTATTCTTCTCATTTTAACTCTCCCCCTCCCTCTCTTCCACCATGTGTTTCTGAGAGTTTTTTTTCTTCTAAAAGAAGTGTATTATTTATAGTTGTCTATTCTTCTTGAATTTTTGCAGTGGTCCCTCATGACACTCCTAAACCCAGTTTACACCATTGAAAATCTGATATACATTGGTTACCCTGGTGATCCTGCATCTGCTGTTCGTGTGACGAGGAAAAGGCGGTTGGATCGCAAGAAACAACAGTTAGACCGAAATGTTCTTCAGTGCTTTGTGTTTGGGCCTAAGAAAGCAGGGAAATCTTCTTTATTGGATGCATTTCTTGCAAGGTTTAGTATCAACATTCTCTACTTATTTAGTTTTTAGAGGCATTAATTTTTAGTACTAGTTTTGGAGCATGTCACGTGTTAAGAAAATTTGATACACAGGCCATTTTCTGTGACCTACACTCCTACCACTGAAGAACGCTATGCCGTAAACGTTGTCGACCAACCTGAAGTAAGTTCTGCTATGTCCTTGTTTTGATTAATTGGTGAAGCATGGATCCAGATTTCAATTTTCAAGGTCTTAATATAATATCACGTGTTCATAATTTGTGAATTGGAAGCAATTATTCCTTGTGGAGAGAGTTTATGATGATTTTTCAGACAGTATGTTCAAAGTTGGTGAAATATGGTGTAGCTACCAACTACCATAAAATATACAGTTGCGTTAAGATATAATTTCTATGATTGATTGAATAACCAAAGGTTGTCTTAAAAATGGAGGCTTTTTGAGGATATTTATGGTTCACACCTTTGTCAAAAGTTACCTTCTATTTGATTTTCATTGACCATTGAAGTTGTTGCACTTTTGATTAATGTATACACTCAAAAATCAGTGAAGTGATAGCATGTTTTGGGATATAAAGTCAAATACTCAACTTTAGTTTTATTTTTAAGAAACTATGATGTCTGCTCTTATTTGATAGTTCCTCTCTGTAATTTTTTTTTTGGTTTACAGGGAACAAAAAAAACCCTTATTTTGAGGGAGATACCTGAAGATGGAGTGAAAAAACTGTTGTCTAGCAAAGAGTCTTTAGCTGCGTGTGACATTGCACTATTTGTGCATGACAGGTAACTTCTTTTTTAATGGAAACGGGCAAACGGCCATTGCTTGTTAACAATGTTACGCCATATTAGGATGATAATATTTTTTATTTCTGGATCATAAATGGCACTTGTATTTGGAAAGAGAGAAAGGCCTGGATGACATTTATATAAGCTTCTGCCACACACTGTCTGTTTTTCTCCTTTTCTCTTCTTTCACTATAATTTTATTTTTTGAGCATGAACTTTCATTGATATGAAAATTTGAAAGGAATGGGACAGTCACCAACCTCCTAAGGGGGATTTCAGAAAGCTACTATAGTCCCTCTCCGACTACTGTATCTTACTAAGGGCCTTAACCTCCGATGCTCTAGATTTGTACTTCATCCTAAGCAGGGTTTTCTAGTTTGTCCAAATCATTAATCTAAGAATGGTCTGTCCCAAGGTTTCAGTAACAAATTAATTTGAAGTTCTACTTTTTTCTTCTTTTTAATGAATGGTCTTCTAGTTGCATAGACTACTAGTTATTTTTCCTCTTTCTTCTTAATGATCGGTTATCTAATATTCTTGGACTAATTGGTTATTAGGATGGCAAGCTTCTCCTTGCAATGCACATCCATAAAATCCTTTCAACATCCTGATTGATGTTTCGGATAATGATGGATATGGTGGTGCTCAATGTGATTTACAAATGAAACATATCTTGAAATATTTTTATCATGAATTCTCGTCAATCTTTTTATAGCATACCTTTTTCTGTGAATGTAAAAAAGAAGAATTATGTATTGGCTAGCATAAGCAATTCCTTGTATGTTTATGCCAATGAATTGAATTCCTATCGTAGAGCACCAACTTTGTTTTCTTTTCCAGCTCCGATGAGTCCTCCTGGAAGAAAGCAACCGATTTGCTGGTTGAAGTTGCAAGTCATGGTGAGGATACTGGCTATGAAGTGCCTTGTTTAATTGTTGCTGCCAAAGATGACCTCGATTCATTTCCTTTGGCCATACAAGATTCTACTAGGGTAACTTTTTCTCTATGTACCATATAAATTCAGTCATTCACACAGGACACTGTTAACGTTCTGATAGTTGAACTGAATTCATATATAATACATATATGTGTCTGTTCATATATATTCACATCCACTGAATCAGAATGTTATAGATTACAGGTTTACCATAAACCTCTCTCTGACATTACTATTTTGATGAGAAAAAGCAATGTTATGTTTAAGTTACAACTTTTTTTTTCTTACTAAGAAACTAAGCTTTCAACAACCAAGCCCCCCACCCAATTTCAAAAAAGGTCTCAGTCCGAAAGAATAACAATGAGTTGATAATTACAACATAGCCTATCAGTGTTGCAATTGTTTGGTGCTCATATTCACTTCATCTCCTACAGAAACCATTATCAATCAATTATTAGAATCAGTTGCCCCAATTCTGTGTTTGAACAAAAAATGTCCTCATATAGTTTCATTCATTTGAAAGAAAGTTTGTTTCATAGTAATTAAAAAAAATAAAATAATCAAATACAATTTATTTAGCAAGTATTTAATCTGTTTATGGTTTTTCCTTGTAATCTTTATTTTGTTGGGTCCACTTTCTAATAATTGTCTCTGTTCATCATCCAATATAATGTTATATTTTAGTGAAATCCTGAATCTTTTAATATCACCGTCCTTATCATTATGTCTCGATGCAATTTGGTAGGTGAGCCAGGATATGGGTATAGAACCTCCAATACCCATCAGCACGAAATTGGGTGATTTTAATAACGTATTCCGAAGAATCACATCAGCTGCAGAGCATCCTCATTTAAGCATCCCTGAAACTGAGGCAGGCAGAAGCCGCAAGCATTATCACAAGCTCATAAACCGCTCTCTTATGTTTGTTTCAGGTATGTTGATTTCTGTAGTTCTCCTCATTCATAGCAACATGAAAAGCCTACTTGATAATGAACATTACTATGTACTGCTGTGTATGACAGTTTGCTTCATTGGCTGGTTGCATAAATGAGTTTGTCATCCCACCGAATACTTGTTTTTCGGAACTAAAATTGTTCTTCCAAAATCACGTGTTTAAATTTTACAAGTTATTTATAAAGGACGTTTTTGTGGTTAATACCATTAATAGAAAACATTTTGGAAAAGTGCTCAGACAACCTAGGTTCCTACTCGATTTGATGTCCATGAGTTAAATTTGCTGTATAGTCATAATCTTATTAATCCTTGGCTCAATACATAGCAACCTTATGGCCATGATGTCACTTCCAGATGTCGTGGACAACTGTCTTAACTTTTCCTTTTTCTTTTATTGATGTCAGTGAAAAAATTTATTCTCTTGGGATATCCTCAAAAAGGTTATAATAATAAAGGATTCAGTGATTTTCTCAAGAATGACATTCTTGACTCACAGTGCCAAATTATTAAACCTTTGTTTGAAAGGAAAACCTTAAATTCCATTCTAATCGCTAATGAGGTGGTTGATGAGTAAAAGTGCAAGATGGGAAAAGATGGGATTGTGGAGAGTGATTCTTTCTGAAACCTTGTCTTGGAGAAGATTTAAAAACGACTGTCTCGGGAAGGACCTTTTTCTCTAATACAAGTTGGCTGTCTCTCATCCAATGTGTTAACGAGGGTATATTATGCTAATAGTGAAACTTTTTAAGCCATTGCGAACAAGTATGGACGTGTTACCTCATGCTGTGGGTCGAAAGGCACATTCAGAAAATCCTTGGAAAGCCATTGCGAACAAGTATGGACGTGTTACCTCTACGGTTTATGAAATGCTCTGTTGGGCATAACGTCCGTACCAAGGAGGATGACTAAGAGTCGCTAGTGTGTACTCTTTTCACACTTGCATCATTATTCCTTTATGAGATTAGACTATATGGCTTATTTCTTGGTTTCTCAGTGTAATTCGTCATAGTTTTCCCTCGTCCTTTGATAGATAATGAGATGTCAAATGTTTTGTTCACTTTTGAGCTCCTAATTCTTGTAGGAGGGTTTTTTCCCTGAAAAATTACCTTGTTGGTCCATAAGTTTTCAGGAACAGTTCCTTTGTTCTCTAACGTATTAAATTGTGCACTTTTCATTGAGTTTTGAGAAATAGCTTTAAAAGGTCTCTTGCGTTACTTTGTCAGTAACTGTCAGTGTACATTTATTTATTTATTATTTTTAATATTGACATGACATTTCAGATGTTAAAAAAAATATCTCCTTTCTCATTCTCTCTCATTTACATCTATCATATCAAACCCAATTGGCAACAAGAGGAGTATGTGATGACTCGTAAGTCCCTTAGTCTCTCCAACTGATTTCGTAATGTGGTTATTTCAGTCGGAGCTGCTGTAACGATCGTTGGATTGGCAGCTTACCGCGTCTACCTTGCAAGGAAGAATTCTTCCAGCTAAATGAGAAGGGAAGAAGGCATCATCGACTTGGTTTAGATATGGTTGGTATCCTAAATCTTTATTATACTTTGAGCTGTTCAATGGTCAGCCCTTATGTCATATTTGTCTGACTCAATTGGGTTTCCTTAGTTGGGTTATTAGATATATAATAGATGACACAAGTTGCAATTTTTTCAATCAAAAGAGTATGTTTGTAGTTTTAGTTTTCTGGGTTTTTTTTTTTTCTTTTTTTTATGTATAATAATTTTAAGTCCAACCCTATTCTGCTATAGGGTTCTCCCCAATGCCTAGGGTTTATGGTTGTACAATCAGAAGGGGCAATGAAAAGTTTTTGCTATGAAAATAATTCAATTGTTTCTTCAATTTTTGCTTGAAACAGTATGTTCATTGTCCTTATTTGATTTTACTTGTTACATATTTTTTTTTAGGGGGGAGAGGGTGTGAGTGTTGGATCTTTATGCAAAATGCTTTAGTCAGTAACTACTTTTCGGGTTTCCTTCTTTTTTGATTGGTTGTCTATGCTTAACGACGCGGACGGTTTGTGTTTTTAGTTTTCCTATTTAATGAATATTTGTTAAAAAGAAAAAAAAAAAGGAGAATAGAAAGAACAACCTAATTTGTGTAAGAAAGCAAGCGTGTTTGCACAATGGACATATTAACTAATGTATTCCTTTTAGTGGATACTCTAAACTCCAAGTAAATAATTAAGTTTTTTTGTTAAAACTTTTAAAAATTTACATTTAAAACCAGACTTTTGGTACAAATCAAATTAGTATTTCCAATGTGAATTTTTTTTTTTTTTTTATTGAGAAGGCATTTCGTTTTAGTTGGGATATATTTTAGAACATCTAGTGGCCGGCAATTATGCTTTTAGAAAAGTTCAGAATCAACCCTAGGATTGTAGCTTTTAAAGTAATATCATAATATGTGAGACTTGATATTTAATATTTAAATATAGTTTGATATAATTGTTTTAAATCTTGTATGAGGTGGTGTTTTAAATAAAATATATAAGAAAAAACCAAGTGGAAAAGAGACGTCTAAGACAACATTTTTTTAATTAAAAGAAGTCTATTTAAAAAGCAGCTACTTGTGTAATTTTGCAACCGTAAACAATGGTGATTCTATATAAAGTTTAAACTACTCTGTACTAATTTGAGGTGATTATGGTTAGTCAGAGTCAGTTTTTTCTTTTTTACAAAATTGTCATTAGACTTTGATATTTGACCCCTCTCGTTTTTTGACCTACTAATTTCATTTTGGTCGGTTTTTATTTTTTTCAATCTATCACGTTCACTCCTATCAAATATTTATCCTACTACAAGTTCGGTTCCTAAAATTTGATAAATTCTTCTAATTGTAGAAAGTATTCGTTCAACCTTAAATTTAAGATTAAATTTTTAGGATTTTATAGTTGTAATATAACTTGTCGGAAGCGGTTAAAAAAATTTTAAATTAAAAAAAGAAAAAGTTTGAAGAATCCATCTAGCAATCATGATTGGATTATAAAAAATTTCCAATGCATTGGAAACATTTTTCATTGAATCTCTACATTCCCATCCTCTTCCTGCTACAATCTTTTTACTTTCTGGATTTAGTCTAAGAATTGAAGCTTTACAATATAATATTTCATACAACTCCAGCTATTGAAGCACTAAACTAACCATGAAATTCAAGAATATTTTTAATATGTAGGGTGGGGGATTAGTACGATAAAATATTTTAAAGAGTGTCTTTCTATCTATGGGTAACTTGAAATTATTTGATTTAAAGTTTTAGTATATTGATATGTAAACTATACAACTTAAATTCATATTATTGTATTATGTAATTATTTAATTTTATGCTTTTGATTTTTTTTTTTTTATAAATTGGACATGTAAAATATATTGAATTCATCACTTTTATGTGGTTGAACTTTCATTTTTCATGTTATTATTGCAATACATCATGTTATAAATGAATTACTTTTTGACAATAGTTTGCACAATGGAACCTGGTTCGACTGATCCTATCCAACTATACCTATAGACGTTTCATCGCTCACCGTCTATGGGATACCTCCACAGTTATTTTGAGTTGTCGGAGGACAGAGGCAACATTATGGACAACCCCTTTCAAATTAGCGGATTGTGCCATACTCAGAGGCGGTTGGATTTCTTGGGATTTTTCAGATAAGATTCATGCAGTTGGATTGACACTTGATCACTATTTTGGTTGAGCGTTGGAGATTAGATACCCACATCTTTCATATGTCTTTTGGGAAATGCACAATCATATTATAGGACGTTGCAATCCAATTGGGGTTACCGATGGATGGTGAGTCTGTTGTAGGCTTGTTAACTGGAAGCAAGTCTGTGAAGATTTTTTGGGAGTTCTACTGACATGAAAGGTCAACGATTAAGTCTTCAATGGTTGGCAGAACAATTCAGAGAATTGTCACCAGATGCCGACGTTGTGAGTGTTTAGAGATATGCTCGTGCATATATATTATGCAACTCATTGGAGGTTTTCTGTTTGTTGACAAATTAAATACTTGGTCCACTGTATGTTTCTTCGTGATTGCGAACATACTTGTACATATTCTTGGGGCGCTACATGTCTTGCATGGCTGTATAGAAAATTGTGTCAAGCCAGTAATGTTCGATCTTTAGAAATAGTAGGCCCATTAATGTTACTTTGCAAGTATGAGCATACGCCAAATTCCCTGGTACCACAAGTAGCACTATACGCTCCAATTGATCCACCTTTGAGTTTCGTGTATTATTTTATTTATATATTATTTTTTAATAAAATTTACACTATTATAACTTATAATTAATTTTTTTTACACATTAGATGAAGTGGTGTTCTACGTATACCTACATCAAAATAGTCAGCAAATATGTTGTTGACTTACCGAATGATATTTGATCGACTGATACACCCTTCGGTAGTAAAATATTTGAATGGAAACAACTCTGAAAAACTAATATCAACATCTAAATTGCACAAATCTTTAAGGTCCTTGGATTTGGATAACTCAAACTTTGAAAACTAATATTAGTATTTGAAAACTTGTTTTTACTTTTACAATTTAGCTAAAAATCCAATTTTTTACTCAAGAACAATGAAAGCTACCGTAAGAATTAGAGGGAATAAATTTGTTTTAGAAAACCTTACACTAACAAGCAAACGGTTATGAAAGGAAGTGTTGGTTTTTAAATTTCAGTTTTCTAAAGAAATAAAAACCATACACGTGAACCAAATATGAACTCTACAAACAGACTTCCCACCTTCTTGACTTTTATGCTCCCTTCAATTTAGTTACAATGTGGGAAAATGGGAGTGGTAGAGAAAAGTCTTTGGATGAAATTGGATAGGTTGTGTAGTACTGTATCAATCAAATTCAAAATACGATGCCCCACTTCTTCAATGCGTTTGATTTTCTCTCTTTATCTAATACATTGTTCTTCAATTTCTGCTCTGCATTATTCTTCATAAGTATTGCTATTGGTGTTTTCGATTTTTCTTTTCCTTATTCTGCGCGTTTCTTTCTGATGGATTCTTCCACTGTTGCAGCAGAATCATCTACTTTCAAATGGAGCTATGATGTGTGTTTGAGTTTCAGAGGAGAGGATACTCGAGACAATTTCACCAGTCATCTTGACATGGCCTTGCGTCAAAAGGGTGTCAACGTCTTCATTGACGACCAGCTCGAAAGGGGTGAGCAAATTTCTGAAACCCTTTTCAAATCTATACACAAAACTTCCATTTCTATTGTTATATTCTCTGAAAATTATGCATCTTCGACATGGTGTCTGGATGAATTGGTGGAAATAATTGAATGTAAGAAATCCAAGGGTCAGGAAGTTTTGCCGATTTTCTACAAGGTGGATCCTTCGGATGTACGAAAACAAACTGGTTGGTTTGGAGGAGCATTGGCCAAACATGAGGCTAATTTCATGGAGAAGATTCCAATATGGAGGGATGCTTTAACTACTGCTGCCAACTTAGCTGGTTGGGATCTCGGAACCATAAGGTACATGTTTTTTACTGTTATTAAATGATTTTTTTTAAAAAAAACAAAATAGTATTCTTTCAATAATTAATGACAAAAATAGTGTGGGAGCAAAAATATGAGAAAAATAGGTAGTGAAATAAATGGTAGATGTGGTTTACAACCTTATGAATGAAATCATCGTGAAAGGAACTTCACTCTTTTTGTTTCAACCTCTCAACTGCCCCAGGGTGCAGGAACTGGTTTTTGTATCTCTTTTTGCTTTGTCTTTTGGTTTTACTTTATACTTTTTGTATGCACTATTTGTGTTTATACTTTCCTTTGTATATATATGTGGAGGGGCGTTGGATTGGGGATTCTACTTTTTTTTCCATCATTTTCTACAAATGTAAACAAGTTGATTAAATATGTGGTCTATGCATTTCGAAGATTTAGTGATCATTTTTTTTAATAAGGGAATGGTGGGGATCGTGATATTGAGGTTTGCAAGACTTTTTTAGCTTTATTTTAAAAATATGTAGTTGATTAATAATTCTCTCTCTTTGTTGTACGTGTGTTCTTCTTAGTGTTTTATTAAATCTAAATAATTTTTTTAAAAGAGTGAGAACTCGTGCAAAGGTGTATGAGTTAGATAAAAGTCATGAATTAGGTCCATGAGTTGGGTTGTTTTTGGTGAAGATATCGATGTAGACATGAAAAAGAGATTTGAATTATTATTTGTTTTCTTATATTTTTATCATTTTTTTATATTTTCACTTTATTTAAGGACCCTATTGTTTGTCATTTATTTGGCCAAGTGCATTATTTAATTTGTGGAATTAACACTGTTTTTTCATATTCATTAGAAATTCTCACAATGTATAATTTAATCTCAGAAGATTTCTCTCATCATCTATTAATTTTGCAATGATTGTGTACTAATTAACAACAGAAAGGAGGCTGATCTTATTCAAGTTATTGTTGAACGAGTGTTGTCTATATTAAATCAAACCCACACGCCCTTAAAGGTAGCTGAGTATCCAGTTGGAATTGATTACAAAATAGAATCCCTTTACTGGACACAAGAAATGTACAAGTCTGAATGTGTTGACATGGTGGGGATATATGGCATTCGAGGCATTGGTAAAACAACTTTGGCTAAAGCTTTATACAACAAAATTGCTAGCCAATTTGAAGGCTGCTGCTTTCTATCAAATGTTAGGGAAGCTTCAAAGCAATTCAATGGCCTTGCTCAATTACAGAAAAAGCTCCTTTTTCAAATCTTAAAGTATGATTTGGAGGTTGTCGATCTTGACAGGGGACATAATATCAAGCAAGCAGGTTCATCTCTTACCAATTCATTTTTTTTTCATATCAAGTTCTTGTCTTTTATACTAACATTATTCCTTGCATAATAATTCTTATGCCATAGGACAATAATTCTAGTGCCTTTAGGGAGTTCGTTCTAATGAATAGTGGGATTCCAGAATGGTTGAGCTATCAGACTACATCAGATTCAATAAGGGTTAGTTTTCAACACAATCGCAATACAGAAAGAACTTTGGCTACATCTGTTACTTTTCGAGTGGATGGGGATTCATATCAAGGAATGGCCTTAGTTTCATGTAACATATTCATCGGCTGTAGACTCAAAAGTTGTTATATGAGAAAATTTCCAACATCAACATCAGAATATACATGGTTAGTAGAAACTTTTTCTGCAACATCTAGTAGCTCCTTGGAAATGAATGATTGGAATGATGTTGTAATCTGTTTTGAGGCTGTGAACTGTCCTGCGGTCGTAACAAGCCTTGATTAGTTGTCCTGTTCAAGAAAGTTTTGAAACACCATTATTTCGTCTATTTGAAGATATGATTCATCTAAGCATGCATGTTTATATCTAAAATCATTCTCAATACTACATCCATAACTGTTTCATTGAAAAATTTAAGGTTCTTATCTTACCCTTAAACCATTCAAATAGAGCATTTGTTCATTTTCAAATTTAATTCCTGTTATTTGATTTGGCTTTGTTGTTCTTATTTGTGTGTTAAGTTTTGTTGCCATTGTTTGTGATATGATGTCAATGAAGGTACAAGAATTTGGTCAAATCCTTTGCTCAAGAAGTCTCTGCCAAATCAGATTGCAAATATGGTCTGTTGCTTGTAGACAATTTTTTAATTGCGACTAATTCCAAAATGCAAGCATACGATCATGTACATGACGATATTCGTTTTACACCAAAACGTGGCATGGAAGGCCTGACAGAGATAACACTCTCCAAATCTATATGGGACAAATTTGTAAAAGATCATAATATTACCTCTGAAATACTAGCTTCAAATGATTCTAATGCATTGGTTCGTGGATACATAGATGGAGATAAACTCTATCTGGTCACACACGATAGACAACACTTCCAAGAATATTTGGGATAGGTGGGGAACCTTTTTAAGGGTGGATGATAAAAAAGAAAGAAGAAGATAGTAGAGAAGCTAAGAGGCTCAATGGAAGGACACCCAAATACGTCCAATATCATAGATCATGAATGAATTCATCTACCATGGATTGATTATTTTCACCTTTCAATTAGATATCCAGATTTATGAAAGAGCAATTGCTTTGTTAGTGTGTGATGTATGCTCACTTATTTTCTTCATATAATGTCATTGACATTCAAAGATAAATCTCATTTGAAGATGAAGCGTGACAGAATTTTATTCTTCTTGCCTATACCCATAGAACAATACATATTCATGATTTTTATATTTAAAATGGGATGTGGAATTCAAAAACGTTGATGATCCAATATTGCACTTATTTTTTTCATATAGAAGTCGTTCGAGTAGAATATGCAATGCAATATCAACACGGTTATAAATAATGCAAATTAACTTGCCAACCATAACAATGTTTTCAAAAAAACAAGCAAATTAAATTTTTATAAGGACTAGAACTTGAGTCAAACACTCTTTTGCTTCTACGAACCATACTTTCAATAACTCCATAAGAACGTGACTTTATCAGTAAAACATTAGTATAATTCCTGGAATGTTAATATTAAATTGCTTAACATAGATAAAACGAAATGTTGATTTAAATCATACTTGGAGTACATAATATACTCCATCTTTTTTAATATACTCTAACAATTTTACAGTTCTTACCTATACGATATTGCATAGCTGAAATATTAAATTTCTACTCCTTCGCTTTAGACGAAACTCTAATTTGTTCACAAACACACTACAGTCACTACACGAAATGAGAACAATTGTGACACCAGAAACAACTTTGGCAAAAGGTGTGTCGCCGTTGATCATCTTTCGCCGACTTACGTAATGTTATGTCACGGAAAGCCCATTTTCACGATGTACAGGAACAAGACATCACATAAAGTCTAAATTTAAATTTAATGCGTTCACTTTCCACGACGTGCACCCTACCGCACACCGACGTGTGTACTACATACGGAAGTGAACCCCGACGTGTGGTAGAGTGCACGTCGCAGAAAGTGAACGCATTTAATTTAATTTTAGACTTTTTCCGACATTGAGTGGAGTAACGTTGCGGAAAGTTTAATAATAATTATTGTTTAAACTTTTTCCGACGTGCAACCTGCCACACGTAGCGGAAAGTGTCCGTATTGAAGTGACCATGGTCACCTTTCCCCAACGTGTGGCAGAAGGCACGTCGGGGAAAGTTTAAATAATGAATTTATTATTTAAAACTTTTCAGACGTGTGTACTACATACGTTGGCGAAAGGTACCTTTCGAGACGTTGGAAAAAGTCCACACTATTTATTCTCCCATCAACACAGAACAAAATGCAAAACGAAAATAAACCCAAAATCAGTCGAGGGAGAGGAGGAGAGTTGTGTTGCTGTCGCCATCCGTCTTTGTCGCCACCACCGCCGGAAGTGTCCTCTTTTCTTCTCTTTTTGGTTTTCCATTTCAACTTTTTCGCTTCAATGTACCCTTTCAAATTCTAGTAGAGCCAGAATCCAGAGCACCGTAAAATGTGTTAATGAATCCACACTGAAACACAAAGTTAAAAAAGAAACTCACGAAAAAACTACAAGAATAATAGAAGTATACAATTGAAACAGAACATTACAAGCTAGAAGAAGAAGAGCGACGTCACGTCGCGAAAACCCTTCCCCGACGCGCTGACACTATGCGTCGGTGAACGTTTCCCCTTCGTCGACGCAATCTGCGTCGGGGATAGAAAGTATCCCCGACGTTCATGTCGACGTCGGGGTAACCTTCCCCGACGTTCATGTCGACGTCGACTGAGACGTCGGGGTAACCTTCCCTGACATGTTTTGGGGTTTTTGCCGACATGGGGCTACGTTAGGAACGGCCCTTTTGGGGTTTTTGCCGACGTGGTGCTACGTTAGGAACGGCCCTTTTGGGGTTTTTGCCGACGTGGTGCTACGTTAGGAACGACCCTACTTGTTGTCGTGAGTTATGACAAAACTGCCACCAAACCAATCATAGTTGGTTTAGTAAATGTTCAAATCAACCTTGACATCAATGAATTTTTGCGAGTCAAGTAGGTTTAACACTTAGAAATATTTTTTAAAAATTCTTGATTTAAAACTTTTCGAAAACTGACCCTAACCGACCTCTCTTGTTTTTCGAGGCTTGGTTTTTCAGTTTATCATGCTCACCCCTATCAAATATTCATTCCATGGTTTCTAAAATTTGATAAATTATACTAAAAACAACTCATAAAAGTTCTATTGAATTGTAGAAAGTACTCATTCAACCCTAAAATTAAGAGATTAAATTTTTAGGTTTTTTTAGTTGAATATAGGTCGGAAGCGGTTAAAAAAAATTTAAAATAAAAAAGTAAAAGTTTGAAGAATCCATCTAACAATCATGATTGAATTATAAAAAATTTCCAATGCATTGGAAACATTTTTCATTGAATCTCTACAATCCCATCCTCTTCCTGCTACAATCTTTTTACTTTCTGGATTTAGTCTAAGAATTGAAGCTTTATAATATATAATATTCCATACAACTCCAGATTTTGAAACACTAAACTAACCATGAAATTCAAGAAAGGGAGATTTCCTTGGGAGTGTTTAAATGGCACTGCAAGTATAGCCTGTAATTTGAGGCAAACATTTAGTTCGAGCTTTGTTACCGGGTCGACGTTCGACTTGATTCTCTGCCCCAAGAACTTCCTTTTGAAGCTGCAAACAATGAGTACTGAAAACGTCAGCAGTGACATGAAGTCTGAAGTCCAAATTGAACAGAAATTCTATCTCCAAGCTGTTCATTTCTTTTGTACTCACTCCTCCTACTTTGGCATAAAAAGTATTGTTATAGCACCTGCATAGAATCATAACACATTAAGTTGTGTAATTGTATACATAAAAAGTATTGTTATAACATCCAAGAAATTGGAAGGAAGTTTTCAGAGATCTCAGAATATGACTGATGAGATGCACAGTATCTGTATAGCAGCATCGAACAAACAACTCACTAGCTATTGATATCTTTCAAACCAGTGTTTGAATCACTATTACATTTTGTATAAAAATCGTTTAAAATTTTCATTTCTATCTTTCATATCTTGACTATAATTAAGTCCTTAGCATCATTGAACTTCAATAGAAGAATAATGTATATGTGTGTGATGTGGGTGGGCGTCTTTCTCTAATATACATATGTAGGGTGGGGGATCCAACGCGAGTACAATAAAATATTTTCATCAATAAATTTTAACATTTTTGTGACAATAAAGGCTTGGTAATAAAGTAGATAACCATAAACCTTTAAATGATTGTGGACAAATTTTGAAAAATGAAGCAAACACGAGGGACTGAATCATATATTCATCTTTCTTCACTAAAAAAAGGTCATCTATAAAAACTTGAACTTAAGGATTCCTCCTCCCATGATCTCAGTTCAACGAATGAAGGGGAAGCCAACTGAAGTAAAGTGAGTGTGATGTGAACTATAAAGAAACTAAACTGCAGAATATTAACCAAGCTCAAAATCTTTTCATCTTACATGAATTACAACTAACTAAACAACAGTAGAACTTACCCGGCATCGATAAACTTTGCTGCAACCATGATGCTGGTGATCAGAAGGCGGTGGACATTCAAAGAAGTTAGGTAAACATCCGTTTTTTGAAGATACCTTTCAATGTATATGTAGGCAACAACTAAGCAAGCAGTTCCACAACACGTGTACTTCAAGATGCGATCGATATATTGTCCAATGCCCATGGTAGGAGCTCGGGAACTGTGGAAAATTGTAACACTGTCTTTCTTTTTGAGTCTTTTCAATAGCTTTTCATTTTTCTGAATCAACTTCTCGAAAACAGAGGAAAGAATTGACAAAACTTGTGGAGAACTCGAAATAAGTTTTCCAGATTCACTCAGTCCAAGAAGTGAATCTGTTTCTACTTGAAAATCCATACCATTATTTGCCATTTCTCTCATGTTTATCTAGACCTGCACATACACAAATCTTATTTACTTTAATAGCTTAATTCATACATAATCCATAGTGAATGGTAAAGAAGCAATCTAATAATACCAGTGGGTCCCTTCTTAATCTGATACTAGAACCAACATTATTGCAAGGTATAAAGACTATTCCCCCAACAGATTCAAAAGCCAACTTCTAAAGCTGCATATATTCCTTAAAACTTATTCAGAAATTTGAATCATAGAGATAAGAAAACATGGTTCTTTAGATGTTTTGCAGCTAAACAAATGAGATGCTTTGGTGCCACCAATTGATTCTCATCGTCAATAACTTGAAAGGGAAGAAAAGGGGAAAGGTCTCTTAGAAAATAGAAGGGTAAAAGGTTTAATTAGATTTCTGAATCCGGTACGTGCAGCAGACCCCACAGATCAGTTAATGTCACTAGAAATTTAAATGACTCTAACAATATCTGATGAGAAATCTCATCTTTTTAGGTCGTTGAACTCTAAAGTTTAAGTAATAGCTTACAAGAGAACGATTCATTCCATCAGAAATTACCTCAAACTTAAATGGAAAAAATAAGCTAAATCTTACCTATAATTATTTGAACGATGTCAAATTCCGGAGGCAACTGGTCATGTGCTTCAAAGAACAAAGAGGGGGTGATCTTAACGAAAATCAGACAATAACGGTATACGAAAGTGGCTCACAGACCATGAGGCAGGCAATTTTGGGGAAATATAGGAAGAAAAGAAGACATAAAATGCCTGAAATGCACCAGTAAAAAGGGCTTACAGTTTAGAGCTTCTTCAATAACCTTCTCAATCTTTATTGCTTGAGCATACTTGACTTGTCAGGCAGAAAAGCTAGGTAGTTCTTAATAAGAAGAGAAAGAGAAAGTTGGTTTGAAAACAAGCTTATTCATAACTCTGGCCTGTAGACAGCAATTTCTCACGATTCTGGTTCGGTTCATTTCTTGGGAATATTAGAGAGGAATATGAATAAAGTAGCTTTAATCTATATTTATTCTTTCCTTTCATGTATAGTCACCAAGGACAAATATTTAATGTCATTTGGGTCCATTTGGGCACAATTATTCAAGCTTTCAAATCACAATGGAAAAGTATTAGCATTTGGAGCATTCATCTAAGAAACCTTATAGGGGAAAAAAGTATCGAATACTCACTGAGGTATATCCAGCACAGAGAGAGAAAGAAACAGAACATAGAGATTCCATTCTACCAGAATACTAAAGTGAAAAGCACAGATCAATCAATGGAAATTTTAAGCTATGAGCAGAGGCTGAACAAACAACAACAATAATGACTTGTTGGCAGGCCAAAAATTCCAAGAAAATCACATAAAGCTATAAAGTTTCCTTTTCGTTGGTATTAATTTGCAGGATTATCATCATCTCTTACCTTTTGGGGACCCCAAATTCGAAATCAAAATGTGGGGAAAATCATTATACAACCGAAAGTGCGGTTCAAAGTTCAAATCCAGAAGACAGAAAAACAGCAACAAGAATCATCATCACATTGCTTCATTTTTTTTTCCCTCCCTCTTCACATATTAATTATCACAATCAGAAAAGACCCATCTGGATTCTGAAGTTGGGTAAGAAAAACTTGCTTACAGATTGATGGATTCTGAGCTATCTGATCAAATCTTGACAAGGGGTTTGCACAAAAGGATAGAGAATCCTGTTTTCAGATCAAACGGAAATGGAAAGAAAGGATTTAAAGGTGGTTCCATGGAAACGGGTGAGTGAGGTTGATTGTAGAAGTGGTGTTGGACAGATGAATTTTGTCTGTTTGCCCAGGAAAATGGGGGGAAACTTTGAGATGAAAATGAATTGGGTGGAATGGGAAAATTTTGGGGTTTGATGGGTTTCATTGGAATTTGGAGTGTAGCACAAGAAATGGGGTTTGAGAAAAAAAGCAACACACGTTCGTAAGAAATCAGATATGGGTCGGACTCTTTTGGTGTTTGTGGGATTTGTCGGATTTGATTGATTTCATACAAACTGGATTTGTATGAAAGTAAAGATGAAGTCTTTCTCTTTCCATCATCCATTTTTAATTAGAAAAATGGTAGACATTATTTTGATTAGAAAAAGGAAACAAATGGAAGAAGAGAAAAAGTAAAAGAAAATTTGAGAAACAAAACCGATAATAATATTAACCAATCTATTAATTGGTTCCAAAATCCATACACTAAATTAGACAGACGAATCATTTTTAGAAAAAATAATTTATTAAAAAAAAACTCAATTCAATCCAAACATGCCCTAATGAACCTCTTAATCAAAAAGTGAAGTGTAAGACACAAATTCTGAAGCACGTGTGAACCAAAAGAATTATTAATAAATAAACGTGTGATAAAAATCAGACTAATCCAAAAGCTTTTTTTGAAAAAGAATAATTTAAAAGATAGATTGTTGAAACTTACTTTAAAAGGGGGTTTGTTTAGTTAGAATTCAACTATGATTGCTATGGAATCATAATATGAATTACGTTATTGTTTTGTTTACCATATGATATATATTCTAACATTATCAAATGTCCGAGCATCTTAAGATGACCATATATACAAGGGGCATCTCAAAAGCTTTGGATGCATTTAGCTTTTCTTTTACGTATTAGCTCATCATTCATCATTTTTTCTTCTTTTATTTATCGGTAATATAAGATATGAAAAGTACTATGTTACTTTTTATAGTTTAAACGTTATTTAATCTTAGTTGTTATACTTTTAAATATTTAATTTTAGTTCTTGTATTTTTAATAAATTTTAATTTATATATTATCGTTGATTTTATTTAAAAAATTATTATCTAACTTTTAGTTACTATAAATTTTATAACATATTTACCATATATTTTCTAACTTAAAAGTTGTTATTATTACTTAATCGTAAATTTGATTTTTAAAAAATTAATTTTGAGAAACTAACTAAAATGGAATGTTAAAAATAAAGGTTAGGGACTAAATTCATATCAAAACAGTTTTCTTGAAGTTCTATTTAACTAAATATATTTATACAAACTATTTAAATTATTAATTTAATAATTTCCTATAGATTATTTTATTCTATAAAAAAATTCACAAATAGCATGCTATCTCAATTTTATTTTTATAATAATACATATTATTGAAAATATAAATCAACTAAAAAAATATCAACAAATATAGTAAAATTTATAACTTGTCAATAATAAATACGAATAAACTTATGCATCTATCAATATCGTCGACAGAAGTTTATGAATGTTATCGATAGAAGTCTATCAATGTCTAATATTGATAGATTTTAAAATTTGCTATGTTTTGTAACTATTTTGATATATTTGAAAATAATACTAAATTAATATACCGAAATAAACGTTATTAACCATATAAATTTTCTTATTTATAAAGTAAATTGACATAATTCGAACATAGATTTAAAAGATTTAAATATCACATATATTTTTTTTTATAAAAGTGAATTTAGCTTAATTACTCCTATCATGGCAATTGTGCAGTACTAAAGAAAAACTACAATTTTTGTAGAAAATGGTCAAAAATAGAAAAAATAGAAAAGGTTAAGTGTAATAAATTTTGTAATTCTCTTGGAGTATGGATGGTTTTGTTTTTTGTTTTTTTGTTTTCTATTTAAAGGAAAAAAAAAACCTTCTTTTTACAAACATTTCAAAACAATAATAAAATTAACTTATATTGCACAACAAAATAACAAAAAAAATAGTATTAAATTATTAAAAGAGAACAAATAGTATATAAGTTTAAATTATTAATTAATATATAAAAAATTGTAGAAGATATAGTTGCTATGGTGTTTGTGGGTTAGGTTGCAGGACATTTTAGACTTCATAGGATAGATTGTAAGACATTTTAGACTCAACCCAATTATTTGAATTACCATAAGCTTATTCCACTAAAATAATTCTTACAGAAAAAATTAACTCAACCATAAAATATTTGAATTGAGTTAGTTCAAGTTATTTATTTAAAATTATGTTCTAAAATTAACAATATGAAAGCAGTTCTATGTCTTTTTAAATGATTTATATTATTGGTTTGGGATAATCTTCTTGAATAATGATTGTGATGATGATGCAAAACTTTAACTAAAAAATATATAGCACAAGAGACAAAGATAATGGTTTATATTTCTGTCAAATAAATTATAGAAAAAAATTTAAACTATTTACAAATTTTAAAAAATAAATTTAAATGAACTATAAAAAAATTTAATTACCATAATTTATAAATAGTTTCAATTTCTTTTTTATATACTTGAAAATTTTCAAACATCCTATTTTTAACATTTTAGAAAAATAAATACACAATTTTTTCTTAATATTTTAGTTTTCAATTTTTCTTGGTTAATTTGTGGATAATTTTACAATAATTTTTAAAGTTTTATAATTAAATATTAAAACTAGATTCATTATTTATATTGATGTTACAATTCAATTTGAATCTATGGATATCAAATTAATATCTAATAGGTTCTGTTAGACTCTCAATTTTGTGCCTAATTATTTATTTAATATTAATTAATTGTGTAATTATAGAAACTATTAGTTCAATTATATATTAGCGAACCATACAGTTAGAATCACGTACTAAATTATACATATTCATTGCATTTAATTAGGTAATGTGTTTTGTTCTAACATACTATA
This sequence comes from Cucumis sativus, assembly GCF_000004075.3. Classification (NCBI taxonomy): domain Eukaryota; kingdom Viridiplantae; phylum Streptophyta; class Magnoliopsida; order Cucurbitales; family Cucurbitaceae; genus Cucumis; species Cucumis sativus. The sequence continues at coordinate 2,857,311 of NC_026656.2, forward strand.
ATAACAAATTTAAGTAACCGAATTTGATCATTTTAACTGTCCCCTAAAGTTTTGATAATAGTGTTTTACTTGAATTAACAATTGGTTGGTATTCTTTCTACGAGTTGATATGCAATAAAAGATGTGATATATGATCTATCCGTTAAATATAATATGATCATCAAAGACACATTCAAACTATATACTATCTAGATTCGTATCCTATATTCAACTATATACTTAAAATAAGATCGATAATATATAGTGTGAAGGTCGAAGGTTTTGATCATTTTCATTTTTTAGGAAGAGATCGTGATCCTCTAGCTTGACTTGTTGTTGCTAGTTTACTATATCAAACTTGTTGTTTAATACTTGTCCATCTAGCTAGTTGTGTGGTTAGTAGTTGCGAGTTGAGTTTGTGTAGTGTAAATATATCTATCTGCAGGTGAAAATATTGAACATGCATGCCTTATCAGCAACATACTCGTCAAGTTACTTTTGTTTTTGGATTTCATAGAGTTAGTTTGTAATGTTTCAATAATGTTTGTCTTAGCATCAAATCATAGACTTATATTAATGACTTAGTGAATATATATAAAGTATTTGTTGTGGGTAGTATTGACCCACTTATAATTAGATTCTAGAGATTTGTAAAGTTACGTACAAAACTTAGTTGGCTTCACCCAATCGACATATGTCGTTAAGTAGCTAGAGACGAGATTTGTTGGCTTCACATTGCCTTCCTAGATCGAGAGTAGTTAATCCAGGAGAGGGTGTGACACACATCGTTTTCAACTCCCAACCTCTTTTCTATCATTTTCATGCGCTCATTTTACTAGTCCATCCTCAATTCTTTATGCATTTCAACACTCTTTAGATTTCCAAATGATCCTGCAGATATTCTAATTCTCCAATGCAGATATTCTAATTCTCCAAAACTACCCCTTAAAGTTCATCAGTACCTAATATAATGTTAATTAAGAGAGAAGAGAATTAATAAGTCAACCAACATCATCAATACAAACCAATTACAAGTATCATCCATACAAAATCTATTGTATGGTAAGTTAATTATTAACAAAGATAAAAATCTATCACTAATAAAATGACATGCATAAATATGATAAAAGAATTATCATATATCTAAGATATTTATATCACATCAATATCTAAAGAAAAATTAAAAAGAATTTATCACGTGACAAATTATGATCGAACAATTTAAGAAGATATACAGAAAAAACAAAAATATTTAAAATATTTAAAAGAAGATAAAAAAATTTATCACGTGACAAATTATAATTGAACAATTTAAGAAGATATAAAAAAATACGTGAATAAAAATATTAAAAATATCTTAAAAAAGATAAAAAAAAATTATACAATGATTAAACAATTTAAGAAGATATACAAAAATAAGTGTAAGTGGAAAGTACGAAACAATATTTAAATATATTTAAGTGAAAACAAACATTTCAAAATATATCTCTATCTTTATACATCTAAAATATATATATATATATATATATAAATAAAATAAAATAAATAAAAAATAAGTAAAATGAAATAAAGAACGCAAATTCTCTTAAAACTAAATAACAACTTCAACGGCCCCTCCCGCCATGCAAAATCCCTAACGCTCATTCTCTCTCTAAAACCCACCTTCCTTTCCCTCTCCTCTCTCTAATTCCTCACCATTTTCCATGGCCTTCTTCACTAAAAAGCAACCCCTTCTCAATTTCCTTTCTCAATCTCATTCTCCATCATCATCGTCCTCCTCCTCATCGCAATATCTCTTCAAATCCTCCAATTTCATCAACAACAAACGATCAAAATCCTCCTCCATAATTCTCATCTTCCTCTCCCTCTTCTTTATCCTCCTCTGTTTTTTATTCCTCATCTCCTTCACTCTCTTCTCCTCCAACTCCAACTCCACCACCACCAACAACCTACTCGGAATCCCCACCATCATCGACAACGAATTTCAAGAAACCATCAAAATCGGTTTAATCAACATAAGAACCGACGACAAAGACGAAATTCACGATACATTACATCTCCTCGGCTTAATCGAAAGCCGAAGAACGAGAATTGAGACGGTAACAATAGATTTTGATAGAATCGAAAAGGAATTCGAATGGGAGAGATTGTTTCCGGAGTGGATCGATGAAGATGAGAAATACAGATCATCACCGAAATGTCCAAACATTCCGATGCCAAAAACAGAAGATTACTCTGATTTAAACGTTGTCGTTTTGAGAATACCGTGTAAGAGAGGGATTTTGATGAGTAGAGATGTATTTCGGCTTCAGGCGAATCTTGCGGCGGCGAGAGTGGCGGTGGCGAGTGGGTGGGTGGAGGAGGATATATATCGGACGGTGTACGTTGTGTTTTTGGGAGAATGTGGAGCGATGAGAGAGATTTTTAGGTGTGATGATCTTGTGATTAAGGATGATCGGACGGTGGAGAATGTTTGGGTTTATAAACCGGAGATTAAGAGATTGAAACAAAAAATTTTGTTGCCTTTTGGATCATGCCAGCTTGCTCCTGTTTATGCTCGGACAGGTTCGTTTTTTCTCTTCTCCATTTTCCATAAAAATACACTTTCTTTCTTTTTTTATTTTATTTACCATTTTCCTTAAATTGTTATTTTTTCCCTAATTCTTCTTGTTTTTGAATTCAATTCACTGCCATTTATATGCTTACATTATTTAGAAATTAAAAGAATAATGAACCAATTTTTTAAATTTTTTTAATGGATAATGAACAATTAATTTCATAATTAACTATACCCTATCTAGTTTCTATACATTTTAATTTTAATTTTTTGAATCTCAAATGATGTGAATTCTTCTTTATAAATACTAATGTTTGCCTATGATTTAAAGTTATTTTTAATTTTTAGGTTCAATTCATATGGGAGTATTATTTGGCTCATAAATTGTTTAATTTAGTATGTTACGTTTGATTTGTTGTAGACAGAAACGTTTTTCTAAAAATCTGGAGATTTTGGGAAGTCAATTATTGCTTTATTGTTTTTTGTCTTTTGCTAAGTTTGGTTAGTTATTAATTGTTAATGGGAGCCACACATATATTTTTGCACACAAAATTACTTTCTGTTTTAACCATTTTTTCATTTCTATTGCTCTATCTGTTTCTTATTATATTAAATCAAAATATGAATCTGCTTCTTCTAAAGTTATATATATAATTTGGTTCTTTGAAATTTAATATCCTATGTTTAGTATATATAATAACTAGAGAGAGTATATACACGCATTTGAATCTCCAATCTCAACTTAAAGAAAAATATGTTAATTGTTTGTAAGGGTTTAATTTTTAAAGCTAAATCTATTTTGAAGAAATTAATATTTTAAAAAGTTTTTATCGTCATTGATGATAAGAGAAGGATAGACGTCATTATTGGGAGTAAACCCTAATGAATCAACAACACTCGATTTTGTTTAGATTATATAATATACCTACATGAAAACATTATAACTTTCTCTAATCTCCGAAATATTTGAAAATTTTGTATTCCATGCATTTTTATTTATAGAGGTTGGAGATTCAAATTTCTTATCTTCTAATCTTTATTTTATTTTTTATATTTGTAATTTTGACAAATTTTTATTTAAATTAAAAGACGTAGAAAAAATTAGGTAAGAAAATTTTAAATTTAGTTATATATTTATTGCCGGGAGAAGTTTTTATTTAAATTTAAGTGTTGTATGTTTATCCTTCATGGGTAAGGCTATATGGTGTAGCTCATTTGACTAATATTCAAACATTCTGAAATATTATATTAGTAGCATTAAGAATAGTGTCACACTAATGAAACTGTAGCAGATTCTAAAGGGAATTTCAACGTATTGTTTTCCATAGTTAAAATATCTCTGACTTTTCGATTCGAATCGAATCGAATCATAATAATATATAATATAGACTGTTTTTATTTTTCCAGGGAGAGAAGTATGGAGGCACTTCATGTTACGAAAACCACCAAAAACCAACTCGACAACAACCCATTACCACAGACCAAAACAAGCCTATGTGACAATCCTCCACTCCTCAGAGGCATATGTTTGTGGAGCCATCGCTTTAGCTCAAAGCCTTCTCCAAACCAACACATCCAAAGACCTCCTCCTCTTAGCCGACAACTCCATTTCCCCCAACTCTATTCAAGCACTTAAAGACGCTGGTTGGGATGCCATGAGAATTGATCGCATTCGCAGCCCGTTTTCCGAGAAAGGCTCATACAACGAATGGAACTACAGCAAGCTACGAATATGGCAGTTGACGATGTACGAAAAAATCGTGTTCATTGATGCTGATCTATTGGTTCTTAAAAACATTGATCAGTTCTTTGCTCTGCCTCAGCTCTCTGCTGCTGCTAATAATAAAATGAGGTTCAATTCAGGGGTTATGATTGTTGAGCCGTCTGCTTGTTTGTTTGAGGAATTGATGGAGAAAAGCTTTGAATTGAAGTCTTATAATGGTGGAGATCAAGGGTTTTTGAATGAAATTTTTACTTGGTGGCATAGACTTCCTTCTAGAGTCAACTATCTCAAGATCTTTCTGAAGGAAAACAGTGAAAATGATTCAGGTACGTACATTTATTAATCTTGACTTTGTGGGTTTATATAGTCTTAGATTTGGTCATAACTTTTAAGTTTTAGGTTTTAGAATCAGTTTCGGTGGCTATTTGGTTTTAGGGTTAAAGGTTAATTGAGCTTAGTCTTTGTTTAATTAGTTTCTAATTATTAAGATTGGATGATGAGAGATTTTAAAAGTTAAGAGATTGAGTTGAAATCACGATAATCACTCTACTATATAATTACAATAGTCACTCTAATATACAATCTTGTATGTCAAGTTGAACTAAGTTTATTTTGACATTTTGACATTTATGTATAGGTTAAAAACTAAAAAAATCCTATTTTCTTTCCATTTTCTTGCACCTGTTTTTAAAAAATATTTTTAATCGGATAAGAATTACATTTATGCACAGTTTAGAAGTCAATAGATATTGTGATAAAATTTTGACATTTGACATTAATTTTGCTTTTAATTTTCTGTTTTTTTTCTAAATTAGGATTGATACGACAAACATATATATTTTGATTTTTTTTTTCACTTTACTTAATAAAGACATTTCATCAATATAAATTTTATTATTAAAAAAATCTAAAATTTTGTTACAATTTATAAATATTTAATTTATTTTACTCCATTCAAAAATATCCACTAATTTAAATAAGATTTAAAGAACAAAAACAAAATCAAGTTTCTAAATTCTTTTCTCCTTATTTATTTATTTGTTCAAAAATAATTAAAAGTAGATATTATAAGTTAAGAAAACTAAGCTTACTTTATACAAAAAAAAAAAAAGAAGTTATATTTATGATAGTCACTTGACTCTATTCACCTATTTTTTATTTTTATTTTTATTTACTTTATTATCTATTTTTTTAATCCACTTTAAAAGTTCTAAAAAGATTTAGAAAGTTTCTAATTTTTTTTAATCTTTTGAATTTAGCTAAGTATTGAATTAATATATTAGTAAAAATAATGAAAGAGGCTTGAATTCTATATAAAAAAAAGTAAAAACAAACCAATAATTTTCAAAAAACCATAATCAAAACCTAAAATGACGGGAAACACATGATCATACAGAAAAATCTAATCATTATCTGAAAATCGAATAAGTTATCAAGGACGAGGCAAAGTTTAAAACACTACACAAAAGGTTTGAATTGGATTTATTCGTGATAGGCTTTGAATAATTAATCATACTGTTTGGTATAAATATATATGTTTATTTATTTTTGTGTAAGGTACAGATCCATATGCAATACATTATCTGGGGTTAAAGCCATGGATGTGTTACAAAGATTATGATTGCAACTGGGACATGGAAGATCACCAAATATTTGCAAGTGATTCAGCTCATGCAAAATGGTGGCAAGTTTATGAATCCATGCCCACTGAATTACAACATTTTTGTGGTCTCACAAAGAAGATGGATTCAAGAATAAGAAAATGGAGAAGTATTGCAAGAAATAACTCCACTTTTACCGATGCTCATTGGAAGATCAATATCACTGACCCTAGACGACTCCGTTTTATGGATGATCAGGCTCCTCTTCATCAATAAAATTTTGCCTTCTTCTTCTTCTTCTTCTAGTAATAATTCTCTCTCTCTTTGTTTCTTTTCTTACACATATAAAAAACATACACACAGGGTTTGAACTTTAGATGATAAAAAAATAACTTGTTGATGAAATGAGAATAGTGTACAGTGGTATGGAGAAAATTTGGGAACTGATGTAATTGTAGACTTAACTAACCTTTTTCTTTTCTATTTTATTTTCATGGAAATTATGTTTTCTAACCATTTTCGAATACGCATGGAATATGACAGTCTACAAAATATAATAAAATTCGCCTAAAATATTAGTAAATATTGATGTAAAAGTTACATTATAGATATAAGAGTTTCCATATTCAAAAGTTTAGGTCAATTAATGATGAAGTGATATCAAAAAATTATAAACACTATATATCAATTACAATAACTTAACTCCCCCACTCATCCGGAGGGTGCTTAGAGCAGAAACTTCACTGTTATAATTATATATTATTATATTTTGGTTAAGTTATATATAATAATTTATATTTAAAATATAATAATTTGTATTTGAATATAGTAAAATAGAATATGTTTAAGTATAAACTATTTTAATTGTTGAAGAAAAATAATAAACATGGAAGCAAATAAGAATTTTGAAATCGTGTTAGATTATTATTATATAGTTTATAGAACCATTACTTCAAACATGCTGGAAGAGTAAGGAACTCGATGTTATAATAACAAACTCAACACACCAACATTAAATAGTAAAAGTCAATTATTATGATCGTCCTAGTTTGACCTATTTATTAGACCATAAAATCTGGAGAAAATGAATAATAATAATTATCATTTCATCAGTTCTCCCCCCACCCCACCAGAGAGTGATTCCTTCAAAATTAAAAAAAAAAAGGCACTGTCGGCTTCTTTCTCTATTTCTTATTTTCATATATATTCTTTTTAAATAATTAATTTTCTTTTCTTTATTTTTGAATATTACTCTCCACTTTCTTTTCCCTCCTCTCTCTCTCTCTCTCTCTCCCCCTTTCGATTCTAATTTTTTCTTGCCGACCGCCATTAAATCAAAACTCTCCATTTCCTCTTACAATTCACTCTTCTTCTTCTTCTTCTTCTTCACTGATTCCTCAAATGCAAGATATCTTCGCTTCTGTTCGCCGATCATTGGTCTTTCGTCCTCCTCTCGACAACGATGATTCCCATTCCCCTGCAATTGGTGTTGGAGCCCTAGTTGATAAGATCAACTCCAGCATCCGCAAATCCAGAGTCTTCTCTAGACACTCCCCTTCCTCTTCCTCTCTCCCTCCCATTCCTAAAGACACCGACCCTCCCATTCGATGGCGCAAAGGCGAATTGATTGGCTGTGGCGCTTTTGGTCGCGTTTATATGGGCATGAATCTTGGCTCTGGAGAGCTTCTTGCTGTCAAACAGGTTTTCCAATTTGGAGTTCCCTCTGCTGTTTTGTTGGATCTTCTTTTCATCGCCTTTTGTGTTCTTCTCTTTCAGGTTTTGATTGCTGCAAATGGTGCTTCGAAGGAGAAAGCGCAGGTTTGGATTTTTGTTTCCGCTTCTGGACCTGATTCTAATTATATGACCCTTTTTCTTTGTTTTAGAATATTGATTCTCGTATTTGAAGCTATTTAATTTCATTTTTCTAATTGGTTAAATTGATTAATTGTTCTCTATAAATAGATTGTGTTTACTTAATTAATACTCCTGGATCATAGATGGCTGATTGTAGTCTATAGGTTCCATTTGCCACCAACCACATTTCTGTTGTATTCGCCACCAAAATTTTCTGGACATATTTCTCTTAGTTAATTCGAGTTTTTATTAATTTTGTATTTTAATTGATTTCACTTAGATACTTGATGAAGGCTATAATCTTCAATTTTTTTGTTTAATATTTAAAGCAAATGCTAGAAATGGTTTCTTAGTCAAGGCTTCATTGTTTTTTGTTTTCTCATCTCGTGCATCATAATTTTTTTTTAATTGGTTTTTGTTTTCCTTCGTTACAATAAGAAGTTTTGAACAAATTGGTGTATATTTCATATATAAATATATAATATAACCTTTATCGTCAAATTTGAGTATTCTTTTGTTGTTGCAACCAGGCTCATGTTCAGGAGCTTGAGGAAGAAGTGAAACTTCTGAAGGATCTTTCTCATCCAAATATTGTTGTGAGTATGGCCTTCTGCTTCCCATTCACATAAAGAAGCCCATTAGTTTTCCCACTGAATACATTGCGTTGTTTGTTAGAGATACTTGGGCACAGTCAGAGAGGATGACTCTTTAAATATATTATTGGAATTTGTCCCTGGTGGATCGATAGCATCACTTCTGGGGAAATTTGGAGCCTTCCCTGAAGCAGTAAGTTATTTTATTTACAACTTTCAACATGTTAATGTCATATCCAGTGAGTGTATAATCCTTAACACCAACTTTATGTAGGTTTTAAGAACATATACAAAACAGTTATTATTGGGATTGGAGTATTTACACAAGAACGGTATCATGCACAGGGACATTAAGGTCGGTTTTTATGATCCTTGTAATCTGCAGATGTTTTTCTTATTCCCCTGTCTTAGTTATAAATAGGTCAAGTTTCTTGTATTCTATTGCAGGGGGCAAATATCCTTGTAGATAACAAGGGATGCATTAAGCTTGCTGATTTTGGGGCTTCGAAACAGGTTGTCGAGCTGGTAAAGTTGATGATCCCTCACTTTCATATAGTTTGACTGATGTCTTCCTTCTGAGCAAAATCTCTTTGTTGTAGGCTACAATTTCAGGAGCAAAGTCTATGAAGGGTACTCCATATTGGATGGCTCCTGAAGTAATTCTGCAGACTGGTCATAGTTTGTAAGAACTGACTAATTTCAATTTCTACTAGAATGTACTATCTTTTTCTGAATATTTGGGTACCATTCCAATTATCAACTGTAAAATGTTGATTTCAAATCCTGTCGACAAACTTAAATTTGAATAAAATATATATTTAGTTGATAAACCAGGTTGAGCTCAATTAGGGCGGAATTTTGTATAAGTGGTGGTGCTTTGATCACAGAGGATTTTGATTAAGATGCACATGTCAAATTTTGCTTTTGATAGGTTAATCTTCTTTCAGAAAACCCAATAATTAATAAACAAATAAATGATCTTATGTAGCTTTGCCTTTGTCAAAATATTAAGTTGGTGAGATGGATGATCATAAGTGTGTGATAATCATTTTTAGCTCTGCTGACATATGGAGTGTTGGATGCACCTTTATTGAGATGGCTACAGGAAAGCCTCCTTGGAGCCAACAGTATCAAGAGGTATCTTATGACTTGAAATTGCTTTAGTGCTTGGTGTATTAAATTATTTTTTTAGAGTGAACTAACAATTCATTTCTTTTAGGTTGCTGCTCTTTTTCATATAGGGACGACAAAGTCTCATCCACCAATCCCTGAGCAGCTTTCGGTTGAAGCTAAAGATTTTCTGTTGAAATGTTTGCAGAAGTATGTTTCATTTCTTTGCATTTCTAACCCCGATGTTCAGGATTCAGGAAGCTAATCATAACTCTACAATGTTTGAACTTCGAGATTCATTTGAAATGTTCTTCTTTTGCTTCTCTTTGCCACTATTTCTCATGGAAAGTCAAATCAATGTTGGTCAAATTGCAGGGAACCAAACTTAAGACCAACTGCCTCTGAACTCTTGAAGGTAATTCTTAACTTAATTGATTTTTTTTCTTTACATAATGAAAACAAATAGGGAGATGCGGAGGCTCTAATAGTGCCTTTCCTCTTTTATTTTAGCAATGACGTGTTATACACTGACAGAAATAGTGCCAAAGGAGTGAATGTTTTAATTATCATTTAACCTTTCTATTTTGTTGCATGCAGCATCCTTTTGTTATAGGGGAGGAGACACAATCTCAACTTATGTCACGTGATGCATGCACGGTTGAAACATCTTTCTTATAGTATTTAATAGACTTTATAATCCTGAGACAATAACCAGAATAATTATTCATGATTATTTATTTTCATGTTTATAACGGTAGATTTTCCATCATCAGGAGCCCCTGGAAACCCATTCACCACAATGTACTTCAGAACTTGAAATGAGGTGAATCCACAAAATCAGTGACTAGAATTTGCATTTACCTGCTTATAATTAATTAAGGTTTTTGACTTTTCCTTCCTTTTGACAGTAAAACTCCTACACATCCTGGATCAAGCGATATTTGTAATTTGGATAGTTTGAGATGCTCAAAGGTATACTCTACAAACAAACTAGAAAGTGATATGTGGGGAAGAAACAGTGATGATGAAATGTGTCAGATTGATGACAAGGATGATTTTATGTTAGATGAAGTAAAAATTGGCTCTTCTATTATACATGAGAATATGAAGGTGAGAAAAACAGTTTGTTTATTGTTCTACTCCTTTTTATTTATTTATTTTTCCCAACGTCTGTATACCACTTTAGTTCGTTCACAAAGTTCTGGAAGTTAACTCTCTTTATTTTATTTTAGTTATTTATTCTTTTTTCGTATTCTTTTGGCTGTAGAGTTATAATCCAATTTGTGAGCCCTCTGATGATGAGGATTGCAAATTTGATAGAAGTCCAGTAGTAGACCGAGGAAGCAGTTTACATGAAGAAGCTCTTGCACCTGGAAGCTGTTCTGGAGCTTTTGACGAAGAACAAAACTTCTCATTTCCTAGTGGGCGATCACTTTCTGAAGATGAGGATGAGCTTACTGAATCAAAAATTAAAGCTTTCTTGGATGAAAAGGTTTGGTATTTCAGTTAGTGTTTAGCCATTACTTTTTCTTTCTAGTTCTCCCTTACTCTTTGCATTTTATTAAAGTAACTTGTTTGCTCAAAATTGTTATGTTTGATTTCAATGGCTTAGGCTCTTGAATTGAAGAAACTGCAGTCACCGCTTTATGAGGAGTTCTACAATAGTTTGAATGCATCCTGCTCTCCAGTTTTTATGGAGAGCAAACAAGATGAAAGCACTCCTAAATACTTGAAATTGCCCCCAAAAAGCCGGTCACCAAGTCGAAGTCCTGGTAACCCATCCCCAGCGCTTGATGCTTTTGGCACTGGTAGCCCAGGGAGCGGTAGCAGGGGTAATGCAAATGATCAAAGGTCACAACTCAACGATTGGAAAGGACTTCATGGTCAGTCAGAAGCTGGTAGCCCAAGGTTTGACTTTTGGATGTCTTTTAGCTGTCATGTCGTTTACATCTGTTGTATTCTTGATGTTTGGGTTATTGACGTTGTGTTTTATCATCTAGCAGTAAGAATTATTCTGAAATACAGAGGAAGTGGAAAGAAGAGCTTGATCAAGAGCTCGAGAGAAAACGAGGTAGATGATATTATTATTTAATGCCTCTTTAATACAAATATTACTATTGAATGAATGATCCAATGCGTTTCCAGAAGTTCGATGTCAGACACACACCATAGTGACTATTCTATTTTGCATTTTTCTTAATTGTTCACAGAGATGATGCGTCAAGCTGGCGTGGGAGCCAAAACTTCATCTCCAAAGGATAAAGCCATGGGCAGGCCAAGAGAGCGAACACGGTTTGCATCTCCATTCCGGTAGATGTCTGAAATTCTTTTTACCTTTAAACAGCAAGTATAAACTCTATTATGGCAATCTCCATGATTGTGAAGAACTGTTGACAGTGATGATGTGTCGGGTGCTGGGAGGGACAACAGGGAAAACTTCATCTCCTGAGGCAGTTATGAAAGATTAGCATCTTCAACGACTCCAGCTGAGTTTATCTTCTCATTTGTCATTTCCCCTCTGCTGTCCTTGTGGAGAGGACTGTCCATGAAGTGAAGAGGTCCCTTGATGACTTACATGATCGATTCTCAACTGGGGGGAAAGAGAGGAGACATTGACGATATATGCTAATCTATTTTTGTTCCTTTTTTCTTATTGATTTTGTTGGGATGGGGAGGTTTTTAAAGGATGCATGTTTTTCAAATTTGTATCCAGTGGTGAATAGAAAGTGTATTATTAGTGTACAATATTCTATATTCTGGGTTTGATGATATAAAAATGGCACAGGTTTTCTCTTTCCAAGTCTGTTTCATTTGTAATTCATCAAACAACACATAGTTGTTGTTTGATTTGCACATTTTGTAAGTGGGGTCAGCCGTTTTTAATTGACCAAACACTTTCCGTTCATCAATCAAAGAGAATAATAAATACATTGAAAACAATATCAAAACTTTACTTTTACTACATATAATCAGAGTCTCATCTGTTAGAAGTGAAACCAAAGCTTCCTTTTATTGACAAACTGATGCACAATGTGATGAAACCAATCACATACACACAAGAATAAACCAGCTATGGACATTGAGAAGATATCAAACAAAGAATAATTGTTCATTGAGAAACTGTTCCCCCCCCCCCCCCCTCGCTTTCAAATTCTCATCTGTATGTTGTTGATTGGTCTCTGTTTCAATCCACTCAGATTAATGTTCCCATCATACTTTTGTACACTTTTTCTGCTTTTCAGGGGAGACACCAACCTAGCAGCCAATCTTGAAGGTGAGAATGATTGTCTCAACTTGGAAGCTGTAAGTTTTGCAGGTGAAAATGGTTGTCTCAGCTTGGAAGCTACCAGCCTTGACGGTGAAAACGACCGACGCAGCTTGGAAACAACAGTGGATCTCTTTGGAGACAGCTTACTTGAGCTTATCTGTCTCGTTGGTGATCTTGTGATCATTACCGGTCTCGTAGGTGATCTCGTGATCACTACCGGTCTCCTAGGCGATCTTGTGATCACTACCGGTCTTGTAGGTGATCGTTTGATCACTACTGGTGGGCTAATCTTCACCTGAAACTTTGAAGCTGACACTGGAGACTTAATCAAGAACTTATGTGGAGTTTGTTGTCTTGTTTTTGCGATCACTGGAGACTTTGTTCTACAAAACTTTGGCTGTTGTGAGGGGTTATCTGATGATAGGAATAAAGGGTTTGGAAAAAGTATGGTCTTCTTCGTCCACGGTCTGTTCCTAGGTGACACTCGGTTCGCCAGATACCGTGCATTCTCTTTATCAACAACATCTCTTTTTGTTGGAGGTGAAACAACCTTGAAGTTGATCCGGGACCGAACTCGTTGAAGTGATGGAGAATGCGATGATTCAATTCGTTTTGATTGGAATTTTTCTTGCTTCTCTCTTTTCCTTCTTGCTCTTAATTCTGAATCTTCTAGGTTTGGTTTGCGGTTTCTTTGTCGTGTCAATGGAGTTTTCGGGTCGTCCATGGATGTATTTTTGTTGGTGCTATTATTGGTAACTGCTTCAACCATCTCTCTTGCAAACTTACTTGCAGTTAGTATTTCCCCAATGGTTTCACCTACAAGCATTGCTGGTAAAGACATCCTCTTCCACTCCCCTGTACAATGCGAGGGCAGAAAAGAAAACTCATCACTATTTTCTCAACTCATTTTCATTTGTTCACTTTTTAATACAAGTTTTTCTGTTTCTTCTTAAGAGTGTAAAACAAGTCATTTCCATTTAAATTTTTTAAAAATTTCTTTTCATGTTTTCTCACAATTAACATTCCCACGTAAAAGAATGACATAGTTTATGATAGCACTTTAGTATTGCTCTAAAAAAAATATATAACCTTTACTCGCTAAGCTTTTAGAATACTTCATCATTATGTCCTAAAAAAACTTCATCATTAACTTTTTTTTCTAATTGAAAATAGAATTGTTATTCAGATCAATGAAGGACTTAAAGATCTTTTTAGGTGATATTAAAAAAGTGTATTCTTTATTAATTGTGACATGCAACTTTATTCAAAAAGAAAAATAAAAAAATTGAAACATGCAACTGACCCAAAAAATAAAAGGTAAGAACTTTAAGAAGTAAAGAAAGAGACCTCCTACTGCATTTGATGGAAACTTCCCCACTGGAGATTTCTTGCCTCCATTTTTAATCCTTCAAAGTTGAAAACAGAGAACAACCCATTTCAGTTTATAAAAAAAACAAAAGAAAAAATCTCAACTTTAGACAAAACGAACAAAAATTAATACAAAAAAAGGTTTTTTTTTTTTTTTTTTTATACCTTAAAGATTCTTGTTTACATCTAAGGCTTGTCTTAAGATATGCTCTTGTACTACGTGGGCTAAGGCTCACTCCAGAAATTACTTTGTTTCCTCCTGTTACTGTGAATTGAAGTTCTTGCAGCCTATTCATGCACATTTCCACCTTCAAACACATTGAAAACAAGGCAAATTAGTCCAAAAATGTAAGAACAAGAAGAAGCTGAAGTGTTTGCTCAATCTTGATTTTTTAATAGGAGTTGAGTTTCTCCATCCATTTATGGCTACATAGAAAGAAAACATATATTGTTCTTGCTGAAGTCATTGGGGACTGTTTGTTTTCTGAGAAAATGAATAAGAATGATTTTTTATGTTTGTTTGTTTGCATATGGCTTCTATTAGAAACAGAGAGAGAGAGAGCTAAAAGTTTGTTCAAATATCATGTGTTAATTGAATTGAGTTGAGTTTTAAATCTCAAATTTTGGATTCTTCAAATATTGAAGATGAACATTGAGCTGGGGAAACCAAAGATCAGAGCGTTCATTTCCATAGAAAGTGAAGCAGAATTTAAAATTTTCAACCTTTGAGCTGAGAATTTGTACTGAAAATGAAGAACTCAGATTAGAGAAATGAAACATAAAATGAAATGAAAGATAGAAACATTGCTGTCATCATGCCTTTCAAAAGAAAAAAAAATAAAATTAAGAGACCTACCAAAGTTAAATTTTCAATAAACTGAAAGTGAAGAAAGATCTTCAATTTTCCTCCAAAAACTTAAATCACAACAAAAAGATCTCATATGCAAATCACACTCAGAACAGAAGAACTAAATGTAATTCTTTTACAAAAAATTCCCCAAATGGGAAACCAAACCATCAACTTTCCATTACCTTCTTTAGTGTTTCTCTCACTTGAACTGGATTGAGAGTGGCTGCTGCTGCTGCTGCTGATGCTACCATTTTCTTTTGTTTTGGTGGGGTTTTAGCAACCATTTTGATTGAATTGAAGAATCTCCGAAGTGGGTCTCCAAGAAAAAAAAAAAAAAACCTCTCTCTCTCTCTCTGTATTTCTCTCTCTAAATACCCATGAAAATTGAGGGGTCAAGGATGATTTGAGGGTACAAATTTTTCTCTCTCTAAAAAAAACTGAGAGAGTTATTTGAAATTCCCTTTTTGTCTCTCAAGTGGAGAAGTCAAAGGCGAAGGCTTTTTAGATAATTGGTAACGTATCTTTGTTGTTCCAACGGTCGATTTCTATTCAATATGAAAGCCGAAGGGCCAACGGCTACTTTTTATTTATTTACTTTTTAAAATAATATTTGATGGGCCTTCCATGCATTCCAAATTCGGCCCACTACGCTACGTTTTGGAATTTGGTTCTTAGTTCTCTATGTGGGTCTCTTCTCCATCATCATTGAAGTAAAAAGAAACAAAAGCTAGAAATGACAAAATCTTAAAATTAGGGTTTGCTCCTTTTATTTTAAGTTTTGTCCATAAAAAGTCTAATAATGCTTCTTTTTTTTGTGAGAAATTTCTTTTTTCTATTTTTTAGTTCAAATGATTAGAAAGGGAGGATTATCTGTTCGAATTTTAGAGAAAATGATAAATATCTTTATTGGAGACGAAGAAAGTTAACCGAGGACTTTTACGATATACGATTATCTTAATTATCTTCTACGTGGATTATCAATTATAAATTATAAATTATGTAAGTGAATGGTAGTTATAAGGGTTGAATTTTTTTGATTTAATCTTTAAATTTGAATTGTACTTAAGTTTAGTCTTTGATTTCTTCTTAAAGGTACAATAAAGGTAAGGATGAGAGACCAAATATTGGATTTAAAGGATATCTACTAAAACGTTAACATACTAATATTTTAATCATCAAATTGACTGGTGTGTGTTTGTTAAAATGAATACATAATATTTCATGTTCTACTGCATAAGAAAATTATAGGAAAGGGGAAAATAGAACCTATACCCAAGTGTTTTTACCAAAACCAAGTGTGCTCCATAAGACTGTCATTAGTTTGTATTTTTAATCTAAGTATGTATCATCAATTAATTGGTCAATTGAAGTAATTTGTAGGACTCTTTCCTCATTGTATGGATTTATTTGACTTATTTCAGGAGTTTGTCAATAGTTCACAATATTGACCAAAAGATACAAAGAAACTAACAATCTTATCTCAAGGAATCCAAAATCAAAGTAAGACTAACTTGTTTATGAGGCTTCATTTGGTAAGCCAGAAGCATACAATTTAGCTGTAACATCCAAGAAATGAAATATTATATGAATAAAAAAAAAAAAAAAACAAATACACAGATAACTATTTGTAGACAGAGTGAAGAAGTTAGAGAAGAAACACTGTTGTACAAAAAGGGTTGAAGATGATGATGTCGTCATTAAAACTTGGTGGGAAGATCGACCGATGTGATATTAAAGAATGGTATCCTTCAAGTTTCGAGCACACAACTTGAGAGGACTTCACACTGATGGCTTTGCTTTGTTTGATGGGAGTGAGATGTTAGAGAAGAAACGACTGTCGGACAGAAAGTTGAAGATGATGTTGTCATTGAAACTCGGTTGAGGAAGGTCGTGATGGTATTAAAGATGGCCTCCTGAAAGTTTTCAGGCCTCTTAACTTGAGAGGACTCCACACAATTGGTTTTCTTTGTAATGCTATAACTTTACCATTTCTTGAACCACCACCTTGGGTTGGAGGGCTTCCCATGAACTTGCTACTGCTCCTCATGGCAGCAATAGGTGTTGCCTCTACTGTTGTTTGGAACTCTGGTAATGGAGAGAATAGCTTCGAATATCTTGCTTTCCTTGCTGCAAATAATTGTGCCCCCAATGCAGCATTTCCATTATTGAATTTTGAGGCCGAGGCCTGGAGTGGGGTTGTCATGTGAGAATGCAACTCTGGGCGAAGTGTAGCAATTGAGACACGTCTCTTGGGTTGAAAAACCTGTGTTGTAGTTGTTGTGGTTGTTGTAGTCATTGTTGAAGTTGGCCTAACAGCTAGCGAACTTCGTCTGCCAAGACGAAGGTTTCTTGTGTTGGCTGCTGCAGTTGAGTTCATTTTGGGGACATTTTCTTTGCCTTCTGTTGGAGGAGCAGTGTTTATAAATGAAGAGACACGTCTTTTTTTGGATGGTATGGGGGAAGTTGGCGGCACAAAATTTGTTATCTTTCTTAGGGGAAGCCTTAGCTTTGAAGGACCCAATGGCGGTTTCTTCTCTGGAATGGTTTTAAGACCTGCCAGCTTTGGAAGAGTTTGCATTGCTGAAGGCTGAGAGGCGGCACCAGCAACAGTAGCAAGAGCTCTATTTTCTTGTTTTAGTCTGGCCTTCCTCTCTTCCGCTAGTTGGCTCTCGATATCTCGAACCTGTTAGTACACAAACAATAATTTTGTGTTCACTTCGTAATGAAGATCATGTAAGCAAATTGTGCAATGATGTAAAAGAAGGCACAGCAATATGTTCAAATTTACCTTTTCTTGAAGATTCTTGCAAGTATGTTCCTTAGCCGCGAGTCTTAACTGCAAATATTGCACATTATCTTGTAACTTCTTCATTTCCTTCTCGTCATGCTTGGACTTTTCTGCCTATAAATTTCAACAAATTGATTAAAACAAGGCCAAAACACAAAAAGAAGAACCTTTAGAAAGCACTGAAATTTCCGGTGTGTTCATATACCATTTGCTTGAACTTGAACAGGTCTGTGAGATCTGTCTGTTTGCGAGCAGGGGCATTCTCGATCCCCCTAACACGGCTTGCAAAATTTAGTGAGCAGAGTGTCTCTCCAACATCGGCTGCACTTGGACTGATCTGTACAAACATTAGCGTTTTGCAATCTCCTCCTGCACATTGAATTGCAATTAGAGTCCACGGTAATAAAAATAAAACAAATAACAGAGGCCTCTAAATTGAAGCTCAGACGGAGACTTCAAAGTAAAGATATCAGGTAGCAAAGTATTATGGTAAAACCCCCACACCTAGAGAGCTTTGCAGCAAATGAGTGAGCTTTGAGTTTCTGTTACAAGAAAAATAAATAAAACTCAGTCCAATATTATACTAAGAAAATTTCCGAGGCAGATGGGATAGTAGGATGGAGAAATGCCTGTAAGGAACGTGAGCTGTTTTAGAAGCCAAGGCAGAGATGACATCACCAAGAGCGGAAAGTGACTTATTAATGAATTGAGATTCCTTTAATCTTTCACCATCAACATCAATCCTCCCCACGCGCTCGCTACCAGCCAAGTCCACCAGCCAAAGATGACTCTTTGTCCTCTGTCCATTTATAAGATTCTCTCCCTTGACAGTCACCCGCAACAAGCTGCATATGTACATATGGTTATTGGCGTGCATAAGTATTTCTATCTGTCAAATCATCTTGTAAGAAGAAAATTTACTTAACATATGCTGTTTAAGTAGTTGTTGGCATATGAAAAGTGTATCATTGTTCGTGTAAAAGATGTTAGTAGAGGATATCTCTTAACATGTTCTTCACGATGCACATGATCAGACAAGAATATTACCAATGGGACCGGCTGCTTAGCTCATTAGCACTGGTGGACCCGACAGATCTTGCTCGGCTTCCAGATTTAAGTAGTTCCCACACTTCTTCAGTTCCATACACTTGAGCTTCAACCAGTCCAGGGACTTCCTGTGTTCCTTCGGCTGCTTGCTTAATCTCCAACCTTTAAACAAACCTCACATTAACAATTCTTTCCCATGTTTTGAACATTGCTAATCATTCAAGTGTTTCAAGTGTTCAGTAGTCGAACTTGTCTAGTGGAGAACAGCTACCAGTAAATTAGCATGTAGCAACAAATATTTTAGAGCGCTTGAAATAAAAGCATTCAACCCTACAACATTATAGACATTACCATGTCTACAAATATGCAAGTAATATAGACATAATGGAACCATCCATTAGAAGTTACCAGCGGAAAAAACTCACTTCTTTAGATTTGGGTTGGAGTTATCTGCCAAGAGATCCCTTATCTTCTCATTGTAAACCTCCAACATACTGACGTACAAATCATATTTCACAGCACCATCTCTATCTTCTGAAATCTTAAACAGCTCTTTCAGAGTCCGGTAGTTGACTCCTCTGTTTTCGGGTGTTCCCTCCATTGTAAATGTCTTCCCTGTTCCAGTTTGTCCATAAGCAAATATGCAGACGTTATAGCCATCCATCACTGAAGCTACAACAGGTTTAGCTTGACTGAAAACAGTTCCTGCAAATTCGGAGAGACATCGATTAATAAATTATTCACTGTAACTTAAATTAGGAACTAGTTCCCATAATCACCTTGGCTGTCCTCAGTCTTGAACACATGATCGAATTTAAACAGTTTTTTGGAAGAATCAGAAGAAAGAACTTGAATCTCATTTTCCTGAGACGAATCAAATTCAATCACAGTGGTAGATCCATTTTCTATTTCGCTTTGATTCAACGGTCTACATCGGCAGAAAACTCTTATATTCCCTTTCAGTTCAATCACTTCATTGTAAAGTCTTTTCCTCTCAGTGGATTCTTCAAGGTATTTCTTCTTCAAACGTTCATTCTCTGTACCTAAAAGGAAAAAGGAACAGCCACGGATCAGTTGCTAAGAAGTAATTATTTTAAAAAATGAAGGAAAATGGTTGGTTAGCAGAAGAATACCTAGAAGGTGAAGAGTTTCTACAACTTCAGGGCCTGGAAAAGCATCAGTTTCTAGTTTGAATCGTTCAGTTAAGAGCATATGTTCATTCTTCAAATTCTGAAACCAGAAATTAACAATGTATTAATTGCCAAAGAATAAAATAAAATTTAACATTGTTATATATATTCAATAATATACAGCATGAATGATGGAATGTAATTACAAATTTACACCATATCAAGAATTTATAAGCCAGCGAATTGAAAAAAAGCCAGACCTCAAGTATTTCATACCTTAATTTTGTTGCCCAAGTCAATGACTTTTTGCAGAATTGGAAGAGTATGCTGTCCATGTGAGGATGTTAATTCGGTTTCACTGGACGATTCGTTCTCCATCTTATCAGCACATTCAAAAGGTTCGCACAAATCAATATCTGGACCAAACAGATATTTAGTGAAATAGAACCAGAGAAAAAAGCAAACAAGTTAACGGAAAAGTTAACCCTAAACATAAGAATTGGTAATAAAGAAAGTAAATCCATAAAATTCGCAGTTGCCAAACCGAAATCAAGACAAATCTGAAAGGAGTGGAAGTAGAAAAATAACAGAAAGAAACATACAAAGGAGAGCTCAAGTGAAGGGCAGAAAATCCTAGGGCTCTAACTTGATTGCTTTTTTCCATTACAACCATAAAAAAGAACAAAAGCAGACCCATATCATCTGGGTCGGAACAGATCCATGAAAAGGAGCATTCTTTCCACATCGAAACCAAGAAAGAATCGTTAGGAACAAAAAAAGAAGAAAGAATTAACGAACCTGAACCGGAAATGGAAGGCAAAGACCTTGAATCACAAGAAGGAACAGCCGGAGAGCATAATTGTGAGATGACTTCCATTACATCTGAAATCGAAACAACAAAAAGCCAATTAACAACAAAACCATCTGGATCCACTCATTTCCTCCACAAAATCCCGACCCAGAGAGAGAGAAAGTACCTTCCATGGCTTGAAGGAGAGATGGAGTATGTGAATTTCGAGAGAAATTCCAAGAATTTTGACGGAGAAGAAGAAGAAATGACAGAGCTGAGTGGAGAGAGAGAGAGAGAGCAACGGTCGCGTAGGGTTTGAGATTGAATTCAAAGATTTGAAATGGCGAGCGGGCTATTGCATCCAGCCTCTTTCAAACGGCTATAAGATAAATGTCAATATTACGTTTTCCGGAGCTCCGACTTTTCCAATCCTGTTCATGGACCCCCGACCCGACCCGGTAATCTCATTTAATTAATTATTATTTATTTTTATTAATTTAATTTAAATATAGTTATTATTATTTTTTATTAACTTAAATTATTATTATTATTTTTTATTTTTAAATATAGTGCTTATCTAATTCAATTATGTTGAAATAAAAAATTTAAATCTATATACCCCGTACCTACCTATTGTAGAAATTACGGTTTATCTTTTTAATTATATTGTAACTTTTTTAGTTGAAAAATGATCGTAAACCAACACATTATTGAAAATATTTATAAAATATAGTAAAATTTTAAAATCTATTTTGTAAATATTTTAGTTTATTTTACTATATCTGAAATTTTTTTTAAAGATTAGGTTTTAACCGTCACATAATTATTTCTTTTTTCTTTATATATATATATACATATATAATTTTAAATAATCATATGACATTTTAAATTAGAAAAATAAATTTGGAGAGACAGTAACTTTTTTTTAAATACTTCTCATTTAAAATGTAGGTCAAAATAAAGAGAATTTTTAAAAATTGCAAATTTTACAAAATACTTGCAACCTATAGTAAATTTTATCTCTGATAGTAATTGATATGATATTTTTATGGGTGACTTCACCAAGAGTGGAATATCTCATTCGTTTTTTTGGGTGACTTCTTCCATATTATTTTTATTCTAATTTTCTTCGTTTGTTTTTTCCTTATCGTCTTCTTCGTTTGTCTCAAATATTGCGACAATATCTCTCCACATCCATCTCCAGCGGCAAGTAATCCATCACCAGTGGCAAGTACTTCCATCACTAGCGGACGTACAGCCGGTGTTTCCACATCCATCATCGACGACAACTTCCTATCCTGGTATATTCATTCTTTTTCCCTTTCCTTTATCTTATTCTTCTATTCTTCATCTTGTTTGTGTTTCCACATCCATCACCAACATATCCACACAATTTTCTTTTGGGACATTACTTTTTCCTTTTCCTTCTTTTCTCTTTCTTTTTCTTCTCGTTCTTCTTTCTTTGCTACTACATTTTTTTTAATGTTTTAGGTTTTAATTAATTGATGCTTTGTTTTTCTTTCTGTTTTTGGTGAACTAATTTAAATTTTGTGAATTATTTTATGCAAATTGTTTATGTTTTGAGAATGTTCATTTTTATTTTTGTGTGATTCATACATATAATTAGTTCATCATTGGCTTCAATTTCTTTCATATAATTTTGAAATTTTATTCTTTTTTTGATGTGAAGATGTAGGGTTTAGGGTTTATCTTTCGGTTATATTTTGTGTGAAAATATAGTTATCAAAATTAGTTTGCATTAGAGCTCTATCACTGATGGACAACAATTGAAGAAAAGCTAGTTTGCCAATTAAAATTTAACCTCTTGAGTTGAAAATATATCACTCAAGCAACATGAGGAATATGCAGGTTGTGATAGAACAATTTGAATTTCTTTTTCTATTTTCATTTATTAGCTCCATCCTATCAACAATGTTGAATACAATGTAATGGCCGGTGATAAACAATTCATAGTGAAGTTGAATTTTGGGATATTGTAGCTATCGAGTATGGAAATTTTATGAGATTCTTTGTTCTCATGCTCTTGCTGTTCTTCGGATACTTAACATTGTTGTCAACATATTTAGGTTGTGTGCGACAGGATGTAGTACTTGTCATGGCAAGGGTCATAATTCTAGGACTTCAAACTACATCAAATTAATCAATGATGTAATAATTATATTTGTATTTTTATGTTGTATCACCAAATTGATGTATATTGAAATTTTTTAGTGTTATTTTTTCAAATTCTTTATATCAATAAAACTCGTCGATTTCTTTGTTTGTATTCATCTTTGAATTGAAACATGTGGTGTATAAACTTGTACAGTTATACACATTGACACCTTTATATTAATGTCTATCAAAGTTATCACATTGAAATTCCATGTATATTTTTTAAAATTAAATCTTATGGAATTGAATCGATACACATTGATATATCCTGATAAAAACTAATACCTTTGTATCAGTGTCTGATAGAAAATTTAATTTTCTATCAATGATAGAACTGAGAAAAACCAATAGAAAGAAACTTCCTCCGTGAATAGGAAGGGGGACTAATACATTTTCAACCGTATTGAACCAAAAAAACCAAAAGTCCATTCTCAATCATTTTTTTTAATAGTAGCCTCTACTCCTCTCACTTGGCCTCTCTCCAATTTTCAAGTTAAAGTCAACCTCCGTCTCTCTTTTCAAGTCAAGAAAAGGCCAGTCAAGTTTTTCTACACATGATATATAAACTTTGATATAAATAAATATCAATTTGTACCATTGATAAAAATATATAAGTTTCTATCATTGATAGAAAAATATCATTTTGTGTGTCGAGTATGGAAAAAGAATTGTGATTAGTTTTTGGAATTTAGGTTTTCAGGGGCATTTTGGATATTTCACAATCTATTTTGGGCTTGGGTTAAAAATTTGCTATGAGCTCCAAATTTTGCCTAATTATTCTACTTTTAAAAATCCCTTAAAATATATTATAATTATTTAAAATAATAAAAATTACTTTAATATAGAAGATATTTGGATACCTTGTGATGTCTTCAAATATTAACAAAGAAAAATTGCACTATGTAGAAAATAAATATAATCTATAGCTCAAGGCAATAATATTTGCAAAAATGACAATTTTTGACAAGTTATATGTAAATTTTTTTATAAAATGCCAATTTGCCGAAAAATTTCATTTCTCTTATTCTATCAGTGATGCCTTAAATTCCATTATTGATGTAGTGATAAAAGTCATTATTGATAGTACGTCAATATGTTTATAATTAATAGTACGTTAGTATATCATACTAGTAGTGATGACTTCTATCAATGACATCATGTCTAATATAACAATATGTTTTTCATAAATTTATCAAAGATAACTTGAACTTTGAATTTCAAAATGATATAAATAATGTTGATAGCATAATCTAAAATCAAGAATTTATTTCAACAAAAAAAGTTGCAACTATATCAATTTCATGTGTACTATCAATGACAGAAGCTATCATATGGATAGTATGTTATTAGTGATTCAAAGCTATTACCAATAGCATGCTATTTCAAATTCTTTTCTTTGTCCATTTATGATAAAAACAAACAATCACAATATCACTTTAGAGTAGCATATTTAGGGATATTGCTTATAGACGCTATCAATGATATCCTTTCTGTTGCTACCACTAATAGACGTTATAAGGTGATAACAATAGAAACATATCATTGATAGCCTAATTAAACCTTATCAATTCAAAATTGATATGTTTACCAAGGAGAGATATCCCTTATAAAAAATATCTTTCTAATGTTATCGCTTATGGTTGCTATTAGCGATATCCTTCTAATGCAGTCATTGATAATTATGTTAGTGATATCATTTTTAGTTGGTAGCAATTTAGAAAAATTACTTATAATAGCTATTAGGAATATCAATTGATAGCAACATTGTTGATTAGAAGATATTAGTGATAGCAACTGATAATCACATTTTCTTAAATTGAAAGCTATCACGATAGTAGATAACAACTAACTATAGCAACTGATACCATCACTATAAGAAAAAAATGATCTCCCGACGTACAAACGTGTGTTGAAAGATGTACAAAAATGTGTTGGAAAAGGATCTTTTGACGCATAAAGACCACCCGTCGGGATTGAAGTTTAGGAAAAATGTGTCAGAAGAGAGTCAACTATTAACTGAAATATAACATGATGCATCAAGAAATCATGGAGAACTCCTGACATCATCCATATAATGTCATAATATTACCAATTTCGACGTCGTGGCGTTGGAAGTTCTCCATGATCTCCCAACGCATCATGTTGCACGTCGGGAGATCTTTTATTTTTTTAATTTTAAATACCTTACATAATGAAATGAGTTAGTATTGATGGAGATATAAGTTGTATAAAGAGAAATCAGCTTTCTGACTGAGAAAGGATACAAACAAATTTAAGTAGCATCAATTAGCCAAAAAAAAAAAAAAAAAAACCATATTCTTATATAAAGCCTTAACATTCATCTATCAACAACTATAAAGTTTCAGAAACAAGCATGAACGAGTTGTTACACAAATGAACAGATAACCATCTTAACTAACAGAAACTAGAAGTTTAATAAGAAAATATGAGTCCAAAACTAATTAAGATTATTTTAAAATCATTTAGTCTATTACCGTAAATCACCATATTCACATACATTCTAAAAACCGGAATAAATCTTACAAAAGTCGACATTGATGGCACGCTTGATCAGATTCAAAATACCATTATACATCTTGTAAAGAATGCTACATCTTGTAAAGAACGCTAGTAAAACGAGCAAATTAAAATACTACTCATTATTGAAAAAGTAAAAAAAATCTAAAAATCTAATAAACCTAAAAAAATCCCCTCAGCTTTAAAGTAAAACCTATTTAAAATCATAAAATTCTTGTTAAATTCATACATAGGCAATAATATTCATGATTTTAGGAAACGAAGGGACTTTTAGGGAAAAATACAATCTAGCTTATTACATACCAAAAGAGAAAGGGTAGCGACATCAGAAGAAAAGGGCAGAGAACGGAGACACCATTTTTGTTTTTATCAAAACCCTTTCTTCTTCCCTTCCCAGATCTATTGGATTACAAATGTGGCCAGATGACTTTTTAAAGGAAAACTCCTGACGCAACCAAGTCCTCGTCCGGAGAAATGAGAGAACTCCCAACTGCGATGTTAGTGGCATTAGGAGTTCTCTCAATTGCTATCAATGATAGCTTTCAATTTTAGAAAACGTAAAAAAAAAAAAAAATTGTAATGATGACAAGTTATCACTTATAGTAGATATTGGTGATAATAACCGATAACAACTATTCGTGATATTCACTTAATAGTAGCTATTAGTGATAGCTTTCAACATAAAATAATAGAAAAGAAGTGTGTGAAATAATCATTTCTCAGTTGATAGGAAAGCTATTAGTCAGTATTAGCATATATATCACCGATAGCAAATTATCAATGATATAGATGCTATTGATGATATCTTTCAAATTGAGAAATTCGACAAGAAGGTCCAAAATGGTGGTTGGACGTGGGTATTTGTCTTTCATTATTTTCGTGTTTATATGCAATTATTTTATACGTGTGCTATGTATACTTTTATGTTAGGTTTTTTTTTTTTTTGCCATTTTTATGCAAGTAACCCTAAATATAGACATTTGAAAATTCATACAACCGAAGGTTACCGTTGGTTTAACATCGTTATTGGTGTCTCTATCATTAGCTAGCAGAGGGGAGAAAGTGAAGATATTGAATACCCTGGTCAAATGCAATCTTAATAAAGAGTTTGAATCGATTCACTTAATAGCAATTTAGAATTTTACTAATAAGTTTCACACTATATTTAATTGAGTGTTTAAATTGATATTAATTATCATAAAGTTTAAATTAATATATACAAGCTCCAAAAAAAGATTAAAAGGGTGTTTAAATGTAAATTTTTACTAAAAAGTGAGCTTCAGAGCAAGGATGTATCAACCCTTTCAATCAGAAGCCGAACATCACCTCTTCCGTTAAGACTGTCATAACTGCGAGAACCTGCAATCAAACGGTGGCTACCAGCAAAGTTAAATAAATCATCATAGCTCCCCGCTTTATGAAAGAGTATCAAATAGCGTTTGGAGGATATTGTGCGGGTTGTGATATTGGTTCCTCTTTCACCATCTCCACGCTTACGGTGGTGGGACGATGACCAGGAACCTCCATTAAACTTTCCTCCTCGAAAATGCAAAAAGCTTGTAGAATTATCTAAAGCTTCTCTTGCCCGAACGTTGTCATTTGGCCAATTAAATTTATTGCATAAAGAGTTGGCGAGTGTAGTGTCTCCCATGCCTTCCATTCCACATATAAATGTCTCACCATTATATGTTACGTGCAATGGAAATATCATAGGTTGTATATTCGAATCGATTATTGCTTCTGGATCATAATTTGCCGCATATAACATTGCTTGGGAATTGGACCAGCACGACATTTCTTCAAAAAAGCGTTTGAGAAGAAGTTCCTCAATATCCCTATGCCATTAAACAAACATAATCATAACATACACATCTCCCCTTTGAGATCTATCATACTTCAACTCCAAACAAAAAAAAGTAAATAACTAACAAGTAAAGAATCAACTTACAGACTTTGCAATTTCTCCAGTTGATAAAAATCAGCATAATTTACCATCGGCCACTTGACATCCGTTTGTATCGCATGGAGCTCTTCAGTGACATGGACACCATACCTTGTTATAGTTGCATTAACCTCACTATGTGCTTCATGAACCTCAAACCAGACCAAAACTTTATTCCAGTCATTCACCTCCATGGAACCCAACGCTAGAGAAGTTGTTACTAACCACATATATTCTGATTTTGAGGGAAGAAATGGTCTTGACAATGAAAAATAGAGTCTATTGCAGACGAATATATTGCATGAAATCCGGGCACCTCTTTCAGATGAATTTCCATTTACTTTGAAACTAACACAGGCAGCCAAAGTTCTTTCCATGTCTGGATAGTGACGAAAGCTAGCACTCACCAAATTGGATGTAGTCTTATAGCTGAACCATTCTGGAATCTCAATCCCCGTTAATAAAAACTCTCTTGAAATCTCACCCATTGTGAGGTCCTATAGAGAACAAAAATTCTCAATGCATTAATTTGTTTACAAGGTAAGAATATAAATCGAATGGAAATTAGAGGCAAACCTGTTTTTTTGATATTATATCCACAATGTTATCTGGAATTCGAGCCAACGATTCACAACCACAGGCATCCATTTTTTGTATACTCTCAGGAAGGCTTGGAATTTCTTGAAGAAACTTACAATTCCTTAATTCAAGATTCCACAACGACATGAACTTGTGGAGACATGAGGGTAAACTAGAGAATTTGTTTTCGGACAAGCGTAGATCAGATAAGAAAGGAGCAACGTCACATAAAATATCCAAAAAATTTGCATTTGATATGTTGCAAGACTGAAGATCCAACAAAGTGATATGGGAAAAACTTTCATTTGGTACTAGGAAATGGGGAACTTTTAAGCTCCACAAAGCAGTTTCCATCATTTTTGAAGGAGAGCATACTGGTTGGATGGTTGGGTTCCATTTATCGGGAAACATTCCAAATATAGAACAGCCACTAAGAAGAAGATTCTTAAGACTCCTTAACAAATAAATTGTATTGGGAAGGGAGATGAGGTTTGTGCAACCATTAAGTTTTAATGTCCAAAGCTTAGTGAGATATCTAATTGATGAAGGTAACTCCTTTATGGCAGTAAAATCCAAATTCAAGGTCCTTAAAGATTTCATGTTTTCAGCAATTGTTGGGAAGCTTTCAAGCTTACAACACCCAGAAAGTGATAAACATAGAAGAGACTTTAAGCTGAGATAGCTTGGAAGCTTTACCAGGTTAGTGCATTGTTTAAGGTACAAACCTTCAAGCTTATCCAAAGATCCAACAGATTCATGAATTACTCTTAAATTTGTGCATTCATAGATATGCAAGCTCGTAAGGTTTGATGCTGAAGATAAGTCTGGAATTTTCTCAAGTTTTTTGCAGTAAGAGAGATTCAATTTTTTAAGAGAACTTAACATGAAGTAGCCTCTTGGAAGCTTTTTAAGGTTAGAACAACCATCAAGGTTTAGGACAGTAAGCTTATCGAGAGAGAAAACAGACTTATCTATCATTCCTAAATTTGTGCAATTGGAGAGATACAACTCTTCAAGGTTTGATGCTGCAGAGAAATTAGGAATTTTCTCTAAGAAAGTAGAGTAGCTAAGATCAACAAGCTTCAACCTTTCACAATCCTAAAACACATTGGAAAATAAACCAAAAGGAAAAGAGGTATGTAATTAGCATACCAAACAAAATTTAGATAAATCAGTGCCTAAAACAATAATTGTAAATATAAAAAATTATAGAATAATATAGGTAAAAAAATTCTATAAATAAGCATTAATCAGTATTTAGGCAAACTAATAATAAGGGAGAAATTTTAAAAAATAGCAAATTTTACAAAATATTTACAACTTATAGCAAAATTTTTAAATTCTATCACTAATATACTACGGTGATAGAAGTTTATCAATGACTATCATTAATAGAATCCAAAATTTTGCTATAGCTTGTAAATATTTTAATTTATTTTGCTATTTTAAAAAATGTTTATATATATATATATATAAGTATTTAATAAAGAAATTTAAAAAAGAAATAGTTATAAAAAAACAAATTATTTATAATTCAAAAAATTGCATATAGATACCTTAACTCAACTCTGCATCCTAAGTACAAACATATGAACCTAGAAAAAGCAACTCTCCACCACACACATAGACAATATAAACTCCACATCATCATATCCCAACTTAACGCCACAAAAAACTCCTTACATTCCAAAACTATTATTATAGGTCTGTGTTATTTGTGAATTATTTTAAAATGTAAGTTACCCATTTATTGCATATATAGAAATAAACTTTACCTCAAGTCTTTTCCCAAATGTTTTGATGAAGCTATGTTGCAAATCTAGTCCAACAAGATTTTTCATAGTGAAGAACGAAGGAAAAGTTGGTTGACGAAATCCATGCCACTTAATCCACTTTAAGCTATCAGGTAGGTACTCAATCTTTGTAGAAAATCTTGCATTTTGAACAATAAGCAATCTCAAATTTTTCATTTTTCTAAAAGCTTGTGGATCCACATCCAGCCTCGTGGAATTAGGAAAGTCCAACTTTATGCCTTTAACTGCGTCTGTTCCCTGAAAAAGTTATATATTTAGTAACTTAACAACATTTCACAAACCTTCTTCGTTATTTGAAATATTATAAATAAGTATGTTAAAGAGAGTTACTCACTTAATTATTAACAAGCACCTCCCAAACATCCTGTACCAACCACAACCTACTCCTCTTTCCAAGCTCAAGAGATTCACCACAAACTATTTTATGACCCATCTGTTTTATTAAATCATGCATTTGCATTATGCCATTTTCAATCGTAATAAATGAAAGATCCGTGAGTACTATAATTCCAAAATCTAGATTTACATGACATGCACTCAACATATCCTTAACGTACTTACCTTTCTCTCCCACAAGTAAACAAGAAATATCAAGAAAGATATCCTTTACTTTGTCTTCCAGACCATCAAAACTTAATTGAAGAATATCTTTGATATCTTTGTTCAAAGAGTTTTCAAATTCATCTAATATACTACACCATTCTACTTGATCTCTGGTACAGAGGAAAGAACCCAAAACAACGAGAGCCAAAGGATGGCCTTTACAATAACTTGTAGCACGTTTTGAAAGGTCTAAATAATTACTTGATGGATGATTTTTCTTGAAAGCATGCCAACTAAAAAGCTCAATAGCTTTGTCTTCATCCAATCCTAGAATATTTTTCATTTCATCAAAGCCATGGCTAGAAAGTAAATGTTTGTTCCTTGTCGTCACAATGATTCTACTGCCTTGGCCAAACCAATCACGCCCGCCAACCAATGCTTCTAACTGCTCAAGCTTATCTACATCATCAAGAACTATAAGGACTTTCTTCAAACACAATCTATTCCTTATGATGTTAATTCCTCTATCAAGGTTGACAACCTTCAAATCAACCGTTAGGATCTCATAGAGTAGGGTTTCCTGTAGTTGAGCAAGGCCATTGAATTGCTTTGAAGCTTCTCTAACATTTGATAGAAAGCAGCAACCTTCAAATTGGCTAGCAATTTTGTTGTATAAAGCTTTAGCCAAAGTTGTCTTACCAATGCCTCCAATGCCATATAAGCCCACCATGTAAACACCAGTATCAGACTCATACTCATGTTGTTTTCGATAATGGAATTTGTTGCTCTTCTCAAAAAGACTATGTGAACGAAGCTTCATATATTCTAGTTTAGAATCAATTCCAACCGGATACTTAGCTACATATAAGGGCGTGCAAGTGCGGTTTAATACAGACAACACTTTTTTAACAAGATCTCCAATAAGATCAGCCTCCTTCCTGTTGTTAAGTGCATAATCATACCAAAATTAAAAGGGATGAACACATTTAATTATTAAATTGCATCTTGAGAGAGAATGAATCTTCTAAAATTAAAATTTGGTCTGTGTGCTTATTTACATACATACGTAAATACATACATACGTACATACATACAAATCATGGGCATAAAAATGAAATTTGGAATGGAAAAAAAAAATGTCTGTAAAAATATATACCTAGTTCCTAGATTCCAACCAGACAAGTTAGCAGCAGTAGTTAAAGCTTCCCTCCAAATTTGGGTCTTTGTTTGGAACTTAGGCTGATGTTTGGCCAGTGCTTCTCCGAAGCTACCAGTTTGTTTTCGTATATCGGACGGATCCACCTTATAGAAAACTGGGAAAACATTCTGGCCCTTGGATTTCTTACACTCAATTATGTTCACCAACTCATCCAGACACCAGGAAGAAGATGCATAATTTTGAGAGAATATAACAATAGAAATGGAAGCTTCCTGTATAGATTTGAAAAGGGATTCAGAAATTTGCTCACCCCTTTCGAGCTTGTCGTTTATGAAGACATTGACACCCTTTTGACGCAAGGCCATATCAAGATGACTGGTGAAATTGGTGCGAGTATCCTCTCCTCTGAAACTCAAAAACACATCATAAGTCCATTTGAAAGTCGGTGATTCTGTTGCAACAGTGGAAGAATCCATCAGAAAGAAAGACCAAGACTAAACAAAAGAGAAAAAAATTGAAGAATGATGTATTAGATAAAGAGAAAAAATCAGACGCTTCAACTCTCAATATAATTTGATTCAGTTGGCACCGCCAGTAAAGAAGTTGATTGATACAGTACAGCTTCCACTTTCATCCAAAGACTTTTCTCTACCTCTCCCATTTTTCCATCAACATCGTAATTAAATTGAATGGAACATAAAAGTCAAGAAGGTGGGAAGTCTGTTTGTAGAGTTCATATTTGGTTCACATGTATGGTTTTTATTTTTTAGAAAACTGAAATTAAAAAACTAACACTTCCTTTCATAACCATTTGGCTGTTAGTTTAGGATTTTTGAAAACAAAACTTATTTTCTCCTCCAATTCTCACTGTAGTTTTTCTTTGTTCTTGAGTAACAATTTGGACTTTAGCTAATTCCATGAGTAAAAACAAGTTTTTAAATACTAATTTTAGTTTTCGAAAATTGAGTTTGTGTTTTGAAAAAATAACAGTAGAAAGTAAATGGTTAAATTTAGAAGTCAATATTCACTCTTTTATCTTTGTCTGTTTTTTTGTATATTTAACCGACTTCTCAGAAAAGCCAATTTTATCATAAATTTTCAATTTAGTTAGATTGATGCCACAGATATTTATCTTTAAATAACATCATACTTAACATTATAATTATAATGATCATAATGTCGTATTAGCATTGCCTGTCAAATTCGTCATCCGAAACCAAAGAACAATAACTGGATTTTGGCTCTAAATAAATAATCGGAAAAAAGTAGCTAGGGGATAAAGAAGACAGGGTTCTTTTTTTGCTTCTTTTAATATAAACTTGAAGACAAAAGATGATTTGATTTCACTTTTTAATACAATATTTTTCCTTTAATCAACTATATGTAGTAGGTTTGAATGATAGCAAAAGAAAGAAAAAAAAAACTATAGCAATTATTTAATTTCTACTTTGTTACGGGGAACAAGCGTGTATGCGTTAGTTAATTCTTGGAAAATTCAAGGAAGATTCTAAGAAATGCATGCCTAAATATTATAGGGAAATATTTTAGAGTGTTTTGTGTAATATAGTCTTCAAACAATCGAGACTATATATTATACTTCCTTTTTTATATATATATAAATTTGACTTCTTGTGTGAATCTAACCATAGTCCCACATTCTTTAAATAAGAGGATGATCTCGAATATATAAGTAAGGATAACTATCTTCGTTGGTATGAGACTTTTTAGGATGATACCAAAAGCAAAATCATGAGGATGTATACTCAAAGTGGATAATATCGTACCATTGTAGAGATATTTGGTGGAGTTGTTGTCCGAACAATAATAAAATAGAATATTGCTTATGAGACAAAATGCATTTCCTTCAAAAGCTCAAGTTCTAGTTCCCTTTTATCATTATCCAATTGATAACCGATTTATATGTCTACTCTAAATGTTAGCATTCATATGTTGGGGGATTTCAAACTAAGATCTGATGAACAATGGATTTATGTTTTGACGTTTAACAATATATAATTTGGGGAAATGCTACTTCTAGTACGAGTCATCCGAAGAATACAATGCAGTTCATTGAATTTTTCTTTGATACGTTGAGTTGAGGATATACATCATGAGCCCCCATGCAAGTGTGCCATAAGGATTGATCAATTCTTAATTTTAATAGCAAAATCATACTTTCCTTTTACACTTCCACCTTCTGAATAATCAGATTTAATCCAACGCTCTGCTCTAACCCATGTCCCTTAATTATATTCTCTCTAACATTCAAATTTTCAAATGCCAAATGAAAAAGAAAAGACTTCCAACTTTATGCCTGAATCCAAATTGGTGTGTATCATGCAAATCACCAAATGAGGATATGAACCACGCCTTCATCCACTGCCCTAAAGCACAGGAATTCTGGAAGAAGTCTAAAGAGGAAATTGGGACAAGTATTAAATGCACCTGATATGCTTGAACTCCTATTTATACACTTCATATACTATTGATATACACTTGTAAACTTGATTCATATATTAATTTGATAATGATTCACTTTACTGATATGCTTTAACAATATATTATTCATATACTTGATAATGATACACTAAGTTAAATCATTCATATACTTAATAATACTCTAATGAACTACATAATTTGAAAAAAATGAAAACATGCATTAACTATACTAGCAAATTAATACATATAATATAAGTATATCACAAGACTAATATACGAAACTGAGACAAAGTAAAACCAAAAAATTAATGTAAAAACATAAAACAAAATCAGTTGGAATCAGATTCAACTCAAAATACACATCGAAGAAAATAAAATAAAATCCCAAATGAAGTTAAATTACTTCAATCAACCACCATTATATTATATTTCATTTTGCAATTATTGTACTATTGATATTTTAAAATTAAGATTAAGACATAAAGAATAAATAATTTTTCTAGTATAAGAATAAATAAATAATTAGTAGAGCATTCAAAAGAGGAAGAAAAAAAATAGGAAGAAAAATAAGTTATTGAATGGTAGTTTAGGAATAATAACAAATTTAAGATATTTTGTCATATTTGCAAAATTCTAAAACAATGTGCTATAATTGCTAATATTCTCAAAATGTTATCCTATGCAATTTCTCAAAAATTATTTATTCTTTCGGTCTTAATCTTAATTTTAGAATATTAATAGTACAATAATTGTAATATGAAATATAGTGGTTGTTGATCGGAGTAATTTACCTTCATTTGTGATTTTTTTTTTTTACTTTTTTCCACGTGTATTTTGAGTTGAATTTGATTTCAAATGATTTTTTTTATATTAATTTTGTTTTGGTTTTATTTTGTCTCAGTTTTGTATATATCAGTGTTGTGATATACTTATATTATATGTATTAGTTGGTTAATATACTTACTACGTGATTTTCATTTTTTCAAATTTTATGCAGTTCATTAGAGTATTATTAAGTTTATGAATGATGTAACTCAGTATATCATTATCAAGTATAACAACAAAATATTATTACAAAATATCAATAAAGTAAATCATTATCGAATATATGAATCAAATTTACAAGTGTATATCAATGGTACATCAAGTGTATATCAATGGTACATCAAGTGTATATATAAGTAGGACTTCAAGCATATCACGTGCATTTAATCAATCAATTGTATAAGTGAAGAATACTAAATGTATCT
This sequence comes from Cucumis sativus, assembly GCF_000004075.3. Classification (NCBI taxonomy): domain Eukaryota; kingdom Viridiplantae; phylum Streptophyta; class Magnoliopsida; order Cucurbitales; family Cucurbitaceae; genus Cucumis; species Cucumis sativus. Next base: position 2,892,408 of record NC_026656.2, read on the forward strand.
GTAGTGCATCAGGTGTATCAAACATATCATGTACATCAAACATATCAAATTTAAATTTGTTGAGTGTTCCAATGAAGCATAACAAGTTTATTAGCAGTGTATCAAACTTATAAATGAAGTCTTTAAGTATCAAAGCCTAAGTGGTATCAAATATATCAAGAAGAATCAAGTGTAACGAGGAGTATTATAATGTGTATCAAGATATTTCAGGTGTGTATCAAAAGGTATCGAATGTATAAAACAGTACCAGATGCATCAAATGTATCAATCAAATGTATCGGGTGTATAAAAAAGTATCAGGTGTATCAATGAGTATTAAGTGTATCAGACGTGTATAAGGTGTATCAAAGGTATATTAGTAACAAAGGTATTTGTGACATTTCACCTTTTGATGTGTGGACTGAGTTTCATTTTTTTGTCATTTTTACAAATAATAAAGTGTGTTTAGGATTAATTATTATAACTTATTCTGATATTTTTGAGGTGCCCCAAATAAATATAAATATGTTTAGGATTGTTTATGCTTCAACATGCATGGAACAATAAAATAATTCTGGATCTCAATTTGATTTTATGGCTCTGTTTCTAGATTGTAAACATATAGAGTACATAGGGGTATAGATAAACAAAAATTAGGTGTGGCCACCTTCTACCATTTTCTAAAGACACTGGTAAGTAATTTAAACATTTGCAACACAAACTTGGAAAATTAATTTGAGGGTGGATCAACGGGCCCAGGGTTGCCATAAGGATGGATCAACCCTTCTAATAATGAAATGATGATTTCTTGCAACATCATGATCTTCAAATCTGTAAATCTCAATCCAACGAGGCTTTGCTATAGCCCATGCACTTACAAATCTGTATACTCTATCATCCAAATTTTCAAAGTATATGTAATACATTTTGGATGATGTAATTGTACTATGGTTTGCGATAATGTTGGTCCCTTTTTTACAACCTCCACGCTTGTCGAGGCCCGAATATCTCATGAAACGGTACTGTGATTCTTCGACCAAGTAAAAGCTTGTAGGATTATCTAAAGGTTGTCTCCAATCATTATCATATGACCAATTAAATTTGTTGCATACAGAGTTGGCTAGTGCAGTTTTTGCCATGCCTTCCATTCCACATATCACTGTATCACCATTATATGATACGTGCAACGGGAAAACCATAGGTTGTACGTTGGAACCAATTATTGCTTCTGGAGCATAACTTCCTGCATGCAACATTGCTTTGCAATTTGACAAGGAGGACATTTCTTCAAAAAAGCGTTTGACAAGAAGATCCTCAATATCCCTGTGTGCCATTAAGTTAAAACAACATATTATCATATCGGTCCATATATTAACCTAATCCTACTTTCACTCAAAAAAAAAAAAAAAAAGAGTAAACAATCAACTTACAGATTTTGCAATTTCTCCAGTTGATAAAAATCAGCATAATTTACCACCGGCCACTTGACATCCATTTGTATTATCCCATGGAGCTCTTCAGTGACATGGACACCACATCTTCTTATACTTGTATTTACCTCATCATGAACCTCAAACCAAACCAAAACTTCTTTCCAATCATTCACCTCCATGGAACCCCAAGCTAGAGAAGTTGACACTAACCACACATATTCTGATTTTGATGGAAGAAATGATCTTGAAAAAGAACAATGCAGTCTATTGCAGATGAATATATTGCATGAAATTCTTTCAGATGAATCTCCATTCACTGTGAAACTAACACAGGCAGCCAAAGTTCTTTCCATGTCTGGATAGTGACGAAAGCTAGCACTCACTAAATTTGATGTAGTCTTATAGCTGAACCATTCTGGAACCTCAATGCCTGTTAGTAAGAACTCTCTTGAAATCTCACCCAATGTGAGGTCCTACAAAATAATTGAAGAATTTTGATATGCATAAAACTTTTTACAAAATATCATAACAAATTGAATGGAAAGAAACAGAACCTGTTTTTTTGATATTATATCCCCAATGTTATCTGGACTTTTACCCACCAATTTACAGCCATTCGCATTCAAAATTTGTATGTTTTGAGGAAGGTTCGGAATTTCTTGAAGAGACCTGCAATTTCTTAAGTCAAGTTTCAATAGGGACATTAACAAAGAAATTGTATTGGGAAGGGAGATGAGGCCTGTGCAACTGTCAAGGTTTAATCGAGATAGATTGGTAAGATATCCCATTGATGAAGGTAACTCCTTTATGGCAGTAAAATCCAAATCCAAGGACCTTAAAGATTTCATGCTTTCAGCAATTGTTGGGAAGCTTTCAAGCTTACAACACCCAGAAAGTGATAAATATCGAAGAGACTTTAACCTAAGATAGCTTGGAAGCTTTACCAGGTTAGTGCATTGTCTAAGGTTCAAATGGTCAAGCTTATCCAAAGATCCAACAGATTCATGAATCACTCTTAAATTTGTGCATTCGTAGAGATGCAAGCTCGTAAGGTTTGATGCTGAAGATAAGTCTGGAATTTTCTCAAGTTTTTTGCAGTAAGAGAGATTCAATTCTTTAAGAGAACTTAACATGAAGTAGCCTCTTGGAAGCTTTTTAAGGTTAGAACAACCATCAAAGTTTAGGACAACAAGCTTATTGAGAGAGAAAATAGACTTATCTATCATTCCTAAATTTGTGCAATTGATGAGATACAACTCTTCAAGGTTTGATGCTGCAGTGAAATCAGGAATTTGCTCTAATAAAGTAGAGTAGCTAAGATCAACATACTTCAACCTTTCACAATCCTAAAACACATTGGAAAAGAAACCAAAAGAAAAATGGGTATGTAATTGGCATACCAAACAAAATTTAGATAAAATATTGGCTAAAACAATAATTGTAAATATAGAAAAATATATAGAATATATGTTAAAAAAAGGAAAATTTTTAAAATAGAAGAATTACCAAACTATTTACCGTCCAAAATTTTAATCCAAGCCCAAAATAAATAACCAAAATTTTAATCAAGTCTAAAGTATCCATTTTCTCTCTATAGGATAGGATGTAAATACTTTCCATTTTCTTCTGCTTATGTAAATTTTCCTTAAAAAAAATCTATAATAACCATTAATTAATATTTAGGCAAACTAATAAAACTCCATATACAAAAGTAAATCGATTTGCATATCAAGATTAATCATCTATTTGCATTAATCCACAACTATTATATTGCATATATAATAAGGAAAATTGCATTAGATGACAAAAAAAATTAGAAAAAAAGCATTTCATAGCACCTCTTTTTGACAAATATGACAATTAATTAAATATATCATACAGCTATCAGAGGACTATTTGCTTTTAAATTTGTTACTTTTGTAATTTAGAAAATGTAGTGATATAAACCCCATTATCATAAAAGTTTTTGCTATTTTTACAAATGCCCCATAAAATAACAACACTTTTCTTTCTTTTTAAAAGGTATTGTAATTAAAGCATGAGAGAATCAAACCTCTAATATCAAAATTGATAGTACAAAAACTATGTCAGTTGAGCTATACGTACATGTTGGCCACAACACACTTTTACAACTGTTAGTTTTAGAGATTATATGAATTTTAGTATCCAAGTTTATAAAAATAATCATATTTGGTCCTTGAGTTTTAAAAATGTATCTTCTTACTCACTTGATTTTTAAGAAATAATAGGTTTATAACGTCCTAAAAGTACTTTATGGTTTTTTTAAAATAATTATATGATATTTAAAACTAGAAAAAAAAAAAGTTTTAGAGAGGATATGAATTTTAGAAGCCATATATTATTCTAATTTACAATGTCATAGAACTATTTAAAATAAAAGCATAAAATTATTTGAAGGTCTTTTAAACCTATTTTTAAAAACTTAGGGACTAAAAGAATACATTTAGAAAACACGGGATCAAATTATTCTATTATTATAAATCTGAAATTAAAAAGGTCTACTTTTAAAACTTATGGACCAATGGCACGTATTCATGAAAACTCAGATGTTAAAAAGGTAATTTTACATCAAATATATTATTTTGAATTTAGCAGATTGTAAACTAATTACCAACAAAATTGTAATTTAGTCAATTTATAGTGGAAATTTGGTTTCAAATTTTAGTTTGATTTGATCTTAAATCAAATTTAATTTTTTTTAAAAAAAAGATAAAAACGTAACAAAATCAAAATTTTGGAACTTAAGGACACATTATAATTGGACAATCTTGTATGCAACAAATCTAGTTCAAGTAAGTTACATAACATAAAAAGAATCTACCCAATACATTATTTTGCATCATGATGGTTATCATACTCAAAAGGATAACACAAAAAATTACAAATTTAGAAAAAAATTAGCGGATGTTCTTAGAATTTATCCATGATAGATCATATCACTCATATGAGTTTATTAATGATAGATTATATGACTAGTAGGAGCTATTGTTGTGCGATAGATGAATCTATCGTTAATAGATATATTTTGTAATTCTTAAAAAATATATGACTAGCAAGAGTTAATCGATGATAATTTTTGCTAATCCATGTATTTGTGATTTTTTTAAAAATATAATTAAGCTACCTATTAAAAGTTTTTAAGAAAAACAATGAAGAAACTAAACCTCATTTTCATACCTTAAGTCTTTTCCCAAATCTTTTGATGAGGCTATGTTGCAAATCAAGTCCAACAAGATTTTTGGTAATGAAGCAGGACGGCAAAGTTCGATGAGCAAATCCATGCCATTCAATCCACTTTAAGCTATTAGGTAAGTACCTAATCTTTGTACAAAATCGTGCATTTCGAATGATAAGCAATCTCAAATTTTTCATGCTTCCAAATGCCCGTGGATCTACATTTAGCCTTGTGGATTTAGGCAAGTCCAACTTTATGGCTTTAACTGCATCTGTTCCCTGCATAAAGTCATGTATTTAGTAAACACTACTTACAACTTACTTTGACAAACATTTCTTATCATGTGAAGCCTTGAAAATAAGTAAATTATCAATACTTTAGGTAAGAGAGTTACTCACAGAATTATTAACAAACACCTCCCAAATGTCGTGTTCCAACCACAGCCTACTCCTCTTTCCAGGCTCAGATGATTCATTATGAACTATACTACGACCCATTTGTTGTATTAACTCATGCATTTGCACTCTATCCATTTCAACCGTAATAAGTGAAAGATCCATGAGTATCATAATTCCAAAATCTATGTTCAAATGACATGCACTCAACATTTTTTTAGCACACTTGTATTCTTCTCCCACGAATAAACAAGAAATGTCAAGGAAAATATCCTTTATTTTGTCTTCAAGTCCATCAAAACTTAATTGAAGTACATCTTTAATATCTTTTCTCAAAGAGTTCTCAAATTCATCTAGCATACCATTCCATTCTTCTTTAGCTCTGCCGCAAAGGAAAGAACCCAAAACAACGAGGGCCAAAGAGAGACCTTTACAATAACTTGTAGCACGCTTTGAAAAATCTAAATAATTACTTGATGGATGACTTTTCTTAAAAGCATGCCAACTGAAAAGCTCAAGAGCATGGTCTTGATTCAATTCTTGAATTTTATGCTTTTCATCAAATCCATGGCTAGAAAGTAAATGTTCATTCCTTGTCGTCACAATGATTTTACTACCTTGACCAAACCAATCACGCCCACCAACCAGTGCTTCTAATTGCTCAAGATCATTCACATCATCAAGAACTATAAGAACTTTCTTTGAACACAGTCTACTTCTTATGATGTTAATTCCTCTATCACGACTGACAATAACCTTCAAATCCTCTTTTAAGATCTCATTGAGTAAGGTTTCCTGTAGTTGAACGAGCCCATGCTTCGAAGCTTCTCGTCTAACATCTTGTAGAAAGCAGCATCCTTCAAATTGGGTAGCAATTTTGTTGTACAAAGCCTTAGCCAAAGTGGTCTTACCAATGCCTCCAATGCCATACAACCCCACCAGATTAACACCCTCGGACCCAATATGAGAGACCAACTCCTCAATTTTCCTTAGTCGAGAATCAACTCCTACTTGGTGCTTGGCTACATGTAGTAATTGCATTGGATTTACTGCAGACAACACTCGTTTAACAATTTTTTGGATAAGTTCAGCCTCATCCTTGCTGTTGTAAAGTAACATCATACAAAAAGAATCAGAATTTGGAAATAGTAGATAAATTATATTTAAACTTCACTTGGACAATGAGTCTTCAAAGATTAAAAAAAAATAAAAAAAAATACCTATTTGCTAGATCCCAACCAGACAAACCAGCAGCAAAAGTCAAAGCTTCCCTCCATGGTTGAATCTTGTTGGTCAATAACTTATTAGCTTCATGTTTGGCCAATGCTTCCCCAAACCCACCGGTTTGTTTTCGAACCTCGGATGGATCCACCTTGTAGAACACTGGCCAAACTGCTTGTCCTTTGGATTTCTTACACTCAATTATTTTCACCAGTTCATCCAAACACCAAGTTGAAGATGCATAATCTTTAGAGAAAATAACGAGGGAAAGTCTAGATCGCTCTATAAATTTGAGAAGAGACTCATAAATTTGTTCACCCCTTTTGAGTTTGTCGTCTATGAAAACGTTGACTTCCTTTAGACGCAAGGCCATATGAAGATGACTGATAAAATTGGAGCGAGTATCTTCTCCTCTGAAACTAAAAAACACATCATAATCGTAATTGAAATTGGGAGAAGAAGAAAATGATTCATCTCCAACAACAGAAGAACCCATCCTCTCACAAAAAACAAAAAATGCAAAGAAAAAGAAAATAATAATCTGTTGCAGTAGCAAAGCAATGCTTTTGAGATGTTTGAATTTGAAATATGGAAACCAAAACTGAATGAGAAAAAGAATACTGCATGCAAGAAGAGAAAGTTAAATTTATAATTAATTTGAGGCCATCTAAGTTTGAAGTCAGTGGTTAAATTTAGAAGTCAATATTCAGCCTTTTTTTCTTATCTATTTTTTCTTTTGATGTGACACCCTAACAAATCTTCAATTGTCAACTTTATTGTTCATAAATTAAAATTAGATTGATGCCACAAATATTTATTTTTAAAATTTAAATAACATCATACTTGATATTATTCTACTGATCATGATGTCGAATTAGCATTGCCTGTCAAATTCGTCATCCAAAAACAAATAACAATAAGTGGATTTTGGCTCTAAATAATAGGACAAAAGTAGAAGACAAAAGTAGCTAGGGATAAAGAAGAGAGGGTCGTTCTTTTTTCTTTTTTTTCTTTCTTAAATATAAACTTGAAGACAACATATGATCTGATTTGACTTTTTCATACAATAATTTCCTTTAATCAATTACATGTAGGCTTGAATGATAGCAATAGAGAAAAATAAAACCATAGCAATTATTTAATTTCTACTTTGTTACTGGGGAACAAGTGTGTATTTATAGGTTAGTTAATTCTTGGAAAATTAGCATAAGGAAGATTCTAAGAAATGGGTAAATGTTATAGGAAAAGAGTTTAGAGTGGTTTGTGTATAGTCTTCAAACAATCGACATACTTTCGTCTTTTATATATATAAAAATTGACTTCTTTTAATTTCAAGCTTTTTTGTAATACCAGAAGAGAATATTGACAGTGATATATTGAAGAGTTTCATTTCAAGCTTCTTTCACAGTGACATTTTTTATATAGTCTATGTTATATTGTGATGGAATGGAAACAACTCTCTCTCTCTGATAGTGTCCAGTAGAAATTACAATATAAAAGAACAAACATGTAAAAAGAAACTCAAGAGAACACTTAAATAGAACCCTAACCCTCACGCCTTTGCCTTTCTTTTAAGGAATGTTGCAGCCTATATTACCTTCACAAAAATCTTCTCCCTTTCTTCCCTCCCCAACTTCTTATTTATAACCAACTACTTGTCCAACAAATCTAATTATATCCTTATATCACTCCCCTAGTCTTCAAAAACACATTGTTTTCAAGGTGTGCTTACAAATATGATCACAAAATTGACTATCTTTTTTTAGTTACCATCCATTCCCAATGATCTGCTCTTCAAGTTTGAGAAATTTGAGAACAAATTTTTTCTTTTAGCTTCAAAAAACTTCTTGGCTCTGATAAGACTCATTTACTTCAGCCCATAGCACAAAATAATCTTCTTGCACTAACCCATAAACCAACCCACTGATCAATCTTCCTTTCCCCACCTTTAGGCACGTTTTTCGTCTCTCCCATTCTCGAAAATCACCATCCACTTCATCTATACAATAATGGACCTCCACTATTTTATCTATAATAAGTTGAAGCCCACTTGAAAAGGAAAAGTCTAAGATTTTAGGGTTTATTTATCTTGTCCTAATCTTCTTTCCTATCACTTTCTACTACGTAATTGGCATCCTGACATGTGCAACTTCTTCTTCCTCACACGATTCACTCATATTCCCAATCACTTCCTCGGACCACAGTAAACCACCACTTGTCGACGTTTTCTTTTTCCTTCACATCCAAACGACTGTCGTAGCTGTCTTCTTTTCCCATTGAAATTAAACCAAACAACTTCCAACGACTTCATTCTCCATCACAACCAACCATTTTTTGTTTCCTTGAACAACAATTTCTTTTTTACTCGAGTCTTTGTTTCGGATCCCTCCAATAATTATCGCCTAACCTTCCACGATGATTTCCTAATTGTTTGATTACTAAGAAGCATCCGCTGACAGCTTCTCCTATCGCTAAACGGAAACGAGATAACAACCTCTGCTTCAATTCCAACCCATTCTTGAATGAATCGCCTTCCCCCAATGATTGATAACCATCTAAAGCACTTCCAACAGAACTACTTACGCCAAACACTTGCGACTCGAACTTGTTTCGATCGCTCTCTTTCTCTTCAATTTCTATTTTGAACTTGTTTCGATCACTCACCTTTTCTGCAATTTCTATTGCCTCCATTTGTACTTTTCGTTCTCGATTCTTTTTATCGGTGTCCTTCCTCCGTCGACTGTGCTCATCATCACCGATATTTGTCATTGTTGCCTTTTGGCTTAATTCTCTAACTTCTCTGTAACCTTCTTGCTCATCTTCGATCCCCCAATTATTTAAAGTATCGATGCTTCTCCTTGCTCTTCCTTATTCTAACTCATCTTTATTCGGCTGAATGAATCTTCTGTTTCGCTCGTTTTAGATTTCTCATGAATAATGTCTTCAATATATTTGATTAGTTAGGTTTCTCTTCTTTTTGCTTCTTCGATTTCTCTCCTTTTTGCTTCTTCCTTGGTTATTTCAACTCTCCTTTAACAACCACGGATGGTTTTCCTGGATTTGAATCCCCCTTAGATCAATCGCCTGTGCCAAGGACCTCAAAGTCTCTTCGATCTTCTTCATCATTTCTCTCTGTTTTCCAGGTTTGATGCTCTGATACCAATCTGATAGAACATCAATACAGTGTCTATGCTTTATTGATATCTTCAATAGAAATTACAATATAAAAGAACAAACAAGTGAAAGGAAACTCAAGAACACTTAAAAGGAACCCCTAACCCTCTGCCCTTCCTTTCTTTCAAGGAATGTTGCAGCCTATATTACCTTCACCAAAATCTTCTCCCTCTTCAACTTCTTACTTATAACCAACTAACGGCTAAAGAGAGTATATATTCGTGAAGAATAATACAGAGCAAAAATTGAAGAATGATGATTTAGATAAAGAGAAAAAATCAAACGCTTCAACTCTCAATATAATTTGATTCAGTTGGCATCGCAGTAAAGAAAGTTGATTGATACAGTACAGCTTCCACTTTCATCCAAAGACTTTTCTCTACCTCTCCCATTTTTCCATCAACATCGTAATTAAATTGAAGGGAACATAAAAGTCAAGAAGTTGGGAAGTCTCTTTGTAGAGTTCATATTTGGTTCACATGTATCGTTTTTATTTTTTAGAAAACTGAAATTAAAAAACTAGCACTTCCTTTCATAACCATTTGTTTTTTAGTTTAGGATTTCTGAAAACAAAACTTTAGCCAAATTCCATAAGTAAAAGCAAGTTTTCAAATACTAATTTTAGCTTTCAAAATTTGACTTAGTTTTTTTTTAAAAAAATAACATTAGAAAGTATATAACTAAACTCCAAGTACAAAGGTTGAAGAACTAATTTTTGTAGACATTTTTTCTCTCTTTTTCAATATTACTGTTATAATATTTTTCAATGTTTTTAAGTACAACAACTGGGTTGAGAATTCGAACATCCCACTTCTGAGATGAAATGTTACGCCAATACATATTATTACTGCTGATTAGCTAAGTTCACTTTGGCTTTTCGATCTTCTTTGCCATCTTATTTCCTGCAGTGGATGCCATGGATATGCCTTTTCATGCCTATCTTGATTTCTTTGGCGCTCCAAATTTTCAGAAGGGATGCAATTATATGCAGCAACAGGCTTCACTTTTCTTCCAACAACTGCTATACCTTTGTTAGCCCTTTTTCGTTGGGATTCAGGTGAATCAGTTTCTCAATTTTGAAGCAAGAGTTCTCGAGCTTCGAGAAGGAAGAGATACTTCGGTCATTTTGCGGAATTGACCCATCAAAGCTTGATGAATTTGGATGCATCAGTTCACGTAACCAAGCTCTTCAATCTACAGCTTCATGCTCTGTGGGAAAAACTGGAAGGGCTAATAGACTGATGGAGCTCGGAAAGATATCCAGTTGATGAAGGTAGCTCCTTTATTGGAGTAAAACTCAAATCCAGAACGTTAAAGATTTCATGTTTTTTCATCAATTGCTGGCAAGCTTTCAAGCTTACTACTACACCAAGAAAAGATTTAAATCTACAAGAGACTTTAACCTGAGGATGCTTGGAAGCTCTGCAAAGGTTGGCGCATCCTCTAAAGACCAAAGTATTAATTGTTGGATGAAAAAATCGATATTGGCAGATGTGTAATACACCATAGATATTATTATTATTTTACTTCTCACCATATTATATTTTAATCTTCATGTTAAAAGAAAAGGAGTTAATCAAACTGTTATTTTGAAATAAATTCTTGTCTAACTTTAGATAAATATCTTTAGGATTCTTTATAAGCACACATGGAATAGTAAAATAAATTCTTGATCTTCAATTTCTTTTATGGCTCTCTTTGTGGATTGCAATCATATATAGTACATAGGGGTATAGACAAAATAAAAAGTTTAGCTGTGGTTTAAACAAAGTAAAACTTTCCCCCCTTTACCATTTGATGTAAAGACACTAGTAAGTAATTTTAAGATATGCAACACAAACTTGGAAAATTAATTGAAGGGTGAATCATCTAAAAATTTAACAATCCAGTTAAGTGATCTGTTGCATGGAGAGTTGGCGATTGCAGCGTCTCCCATGCCTTCCATTCCACATATCACACTGTTTCATCATTATATGTTATGCACAACGTTTCTTTGCAATTTGACCAAGCAGCAGTGTGTCTTGAAATAAGCATTGGGCAAGAACATCCTAAACATCCTTCAAGTGCCATTAAACAACATATAATCATATCATACATAAAAATAGGAAAATTTTCACCCTATACCACAAATTAGAAAATAAATATAAGAAAAGTTATCTTAGATCACAAAAATACTTTTAAATTTCATACTTTTTGTAATTTAGAAAATGTATTGACACCCTATTATTATAATTTTTTTTGTTATTTTTGTAACTGTCTTGAATATAATCTATAGCAGACAAGGGAACACTATTTACAAAAATGGCAATTTTTTTGTCAGTCATATGGTAATTTTTTTTCAAATGCTAATTTTGCCATTCACTTTCCTTCTTCCATCACTAATGTCATTGATAGAAGTTGAAACTATATCAATTTCATTTATACTATTAGCAATAGAGAAGCTACTGTATAAATGTTATGTTATTAATGATCAATTCGATCTTTTTTTCTAAGTTGTCCATTTATGCTTATCTTGATAACATATTTTTCAAATTAAAAGTTATTATAGTGATAACATCTATCCATGGTAGCAATGTATAACATTCTATCCATTGCTATCAATGATAGCTTTCAATTTCACAAAAATAAAAAATATATATATATATTCATAATGATGACAAGTTATCATTGATAGTAGCTATCGGTGATAATAACCGATAACAGCTATCAGTGATATTCACTAATTGTAGTTATTAGTGATAGCTTTCAAAGTAAACAAATTCAAGAAGTGTTTGAAATAATCATTTCTCAAATTGAAAGCTATTAGTAGCAGCCAGTTAATAGTGATAGGTGCTATAAGTGATAATTTTCGAATCGAGAAATCTAGAAAAAAAAATTCAAAATGACGATTGGGTGTGGGTATTTTAGTCTTTTATTTATTTATTATTATTATTATTATTATTATTTGAGGTATATATGCAATTATTTTACCCTTGTGTTATGTATATAATTATTTTAAGTTCTTTTGTCATTTATGCAAGTACCCCTATAATAAAATTATAATTTATCGATAACATACATTGACTTATATTAATGTCTATTAGTGAGATTGATAAATACTGATAGACTTATATTAATGTCTATTAGTGAAATTTATAGCAATGTCTATTGGTGACATTGATAGATACCAATAAAAGTAAGTCGATGTCTATCAATATCTATCGTTGATAAATTCTAAAATTTTACTACATTTGTAAATATTTTGAAAATAATTTTCTCATGAAATCTTATTTATTTAGAGGAAATGTTATGAACAGCAAAGAATGAAACTATTTACAAAATGTTCAAAAAAAAAATTCAAATGAACTAGGGAGAGTCGGATGAATTTTGCTATATTTGGTAAATTGTTTCGATATTTTTCTATTTTTTAAAATGTCTCGTTTATTTATTTATTATCACTAAATTTTCAAAGCAAAATACTTGAGAGTAAACCAATAAAAGAAATGATGACTCAAATTTGAAAGATTAGCGGTTAGCAATCATCACCACAAAAAAACTCAGAAACTTTGAGTGAATTCATTCTATGGCTGACAGCTTAAAGCAGATATAGCTCTCACCTTGTTCATGGCTTCCTCATTCCCCAATCCTTCCTTCCCCCATTGTTCCTTCCTAATATCCAATTCAACCTCATCCACACATTTCCCCTTATCTTTTCCTCCAACTTCCCTCTCTGTCTTCCCTCAAATTTCATCTACCAAAAATGGGTCCGTTTCAAAAATTCATGGTAAGTTCGAGAAATTTCAAGGCGAGACTCCCCAAGACGATGTATTAGAAGCGAATCCGTCATTGTCGTTGCAACAACAGCTGAGTCAGGAGGTTGAAGAAGATGACAGGTTTCTCTTTTTCTCTTCCTCTTCAATATTTGTTCACTGAATCTTAGAGTTGATCATGGAAAGATTCTCTTCTGCTCTTAATTGATTGAATCATAAGTAGCTTCTAGGTTCAAAATGATGAACTTCATTCTGCATCCAAATTTCCAGATCGGTTTGGTATGAATCTTTAAGTGATTAAATAGAATTAGAAAGTTATTTCAATATAACTAAGAGCTATGGAGAAAAAATGGTGGATAATGAAGAACTAGGAAGTAGGAGCTTGGAAATATGTGTTTGTCAAATTTGCGTGGAAAACTGTGAACCTGAAGAAAAACTACTGTCTAATAAAAAGAAATCCGCTACAAACTGTTACGATTGCACAAATTAATTCTCTTTCAAATCCCAATTACAAGAATGCTCTCTTGAAGCTTGTGTACTATTCACACTCTTGAATTTCACTCTGAAATTAGAGAATTTAACTAGAGTTAGCACACTAAAGCTTAGAGTACTCCTAATTGGAACGATTAGAAACTAAATTAGTATTAGACTTCTTTTACGGTGTTTGGAGTTCATCACTTCCTTGAACCTTCTTGATATGGAAACAAATACTCTTCCAATATTGTGCCAAAACCCAATAGTTTTAATTATTTTAAAGCTAATGGAGGATTTGTGACCTAAAGTCTCTAGGAAGTCTCAAAATACTTTTAAATTATTGTTGATCATGGTGGATGTCTTGAAGTGGGAAATTCAGTTATCCATAAGGAGTGATCCATTGAGATTTTTGGAGGAAAAGGTGATAATGGTAGTAAGATATTCTCTAATGTCCACTTCAAGTTCCTGGATAGGAAATTTGAATGATTTTAAATCTTTGTAGGTTTACCAAAGAAGGGATAGGACCCTGAGCATAATTCAAGAAGTTGACTCTCTGGTACTCGATTAGAAGAAAGAACTAACTTAAGTTTAGCAATTGAAATAAGGCTTCAACTAATTGCCTTTGTTTCAGTGTCTGGTTATCAATATGGTTATTGTCAATCACTGTGGGTTGATCTAGTGATCATTAAAGGCCATGTAAATAGTAAAGGGCTTAGAGGAAATGAGTTAAACCACGGTGGTTTCATGTCTAAGATTTAATACCCTACCAGTTTAGTCGGCAACCAAATGTAGTAACAGATGTGCGCTAGATAAACCAAACAGTAACATACATAAGAAGAAAAGAGAGATATAGCTATTGCCAAGGAACATGTCATCAATTCTTTTGCAATTAGGCTTATGCACCAAGGTCACATGATATTGTTCCCAATGTTTTTCTCTCTTTATTACGATCTCTGTTTAGTTGGTCGAATTCAAAGCTCTCCTGTTTTTACAAGCTGATTAAGCCAAGGGATGACAGATAGGAGTTGGAATTGTTCAAATCAGTCAGGTACCTAGTATCGTTGGTAAGAAGAGGACATTCTGAATTGATACGAAACTAAAAGAGGAACAGTATTGGCTTATTTTTGCTTTTTTTTTTTTTTTAATCTTTTGTGCTATTGAAATCTCCATTTTGTTGATGAATGAAAGGCTTTCTCAATGTTTTTACTCTTATTTTCAGCTGTTTGCCTTCAGACTTGGAGGGAGCAGTTAGGCAATCTGGTGAATCTGCTGGCCTGTTTGTATCTTCAGGAGGATCGAGAGCAATAGTATGATACTATTTTACTTTATGCTAATCCTTAAGAAACCTTATGTCACTGCCCTGTAAATATGCGCAAACATTATAACAGAAAATGAAATTCTCAACACGTCCAAATTTCAGCCTGCAATTGCCAGGATAGTAAGGCGTAAATTTAGATTCTTACTATAAGAAGCACTCTAATTTTCCATGTTTCATGTACCTAATTTCACCTCTATACCTAGTAGTAGAAAATCGCCCAGTCTAAAAGCTGGTTGGATTTTGAAATGCTTTTATTGGCTCACTCTCTCCCAGTTTATATTCTTCTTTCTTTAACAGGGGTATCGAGGGCCCCATTGCCACTCTTTTGTGAAAAAACTGTTAGTATTCCTTCTCTGAAACCCAGTAAAATCCCAAACCAATAGAGAAACAGAGGCAGTATTCTGCTGTGATTCTATTGATGATAAATTCCCTATGAGTTCACAAAATATCCACAGAATACACTAAAAGAAAGCACAGTAAATTAAGAAAGAAAAGACAGAAATAAATGCCAAAGTTATTCTCCAGCTCCTTCGAGAAGGCTGGAATCTTCTCTTCAAAAGTCTCAGCAGCCTTTACCCAAAATATGACCTGATTTGCTAATCCCAAAACATTCCTTATATACCTCATCAGGGGTAGGTCCCCCCAAGAACCTCCCTTTGTAGGTGTAAATGATTGGAGGTCTAACAAAGATCTACTCAGTCGAAGGCTGGTTTTGAGAGATTTGATGACTTCCTTGATTCTTAGCGACCAAGTTTGAACTCAAATTAGATGTTTGGGTGCATCTTATGATTCCTCTTTATCCTTCAGTTTCTTGCTAATAAAGGTTTGATCCTGAACTTGTTTCTTTATCTCCCTCATCTCTATATTCTTGCATATATTCTTTTCAGGTTGAGCTTCTTATCCCCCAACTTCAGTTTCTGGATGATGAAGGTGCTCAGGCTGAACTCTGGGAGCTCTCAAGAGTTTTCTTGGAGTCACTCATGGAGGAAACAAATTGTGAGGTAAGTAGGATGTGGAAATATCACTTTAATGCCCTTTTTACAGTTTACTAATCAAGAATTGAATTTGAAGAACAGTTGGAATATATTATATATACCATGTGTTTCAGATTACTATTAATCTTATTTAGTGAAAATTTAAATTATATATGATGTGAAATCCACAACAGAAGTAAACAAAGAAAACTGGAAAAGATTCAAAATTTTTAGGATGTTTATTCACAAGTTAGTTTAATCATATATCTAAGTACACTCCAAATTTAATTGCTAGAAAGTTAAAGCTGTGTTTCCTGATGCTGGGGCTGCAGCACTTCTAGAATATCGATGGAAAGATGCCTCCTTCAAAATTTCCAGGTAAGTTCCATAAAACATACAATTCCTTTTCTGAAAAAACCTTGAAGATTCCATCACTAATACTGTTGATATCGATTGAAGGAAAACTTGAGACTAAGGCAAAATATATTGGTTACACATTGGATAGAATCTTTATCTATCATAATCTGTTCTAGCCACCATTTAAGTGAATGCATTACAATTTTCCAGATTAATTGTGTACTCTAAAAAGCTAAGCCAAAGTGAGTTTGGACAATCTGATTCTATATGTTCTTTTTTTTTACCTGAATACAATTATAACTTAATGACGTATGATTGTCATTCTCAGCTTAAGTGACCGAAAACCTGTAGATATTGCAGATGAGATAGTTGTTATGGTTGTTCCTGATTACCAAATGTTGGCAAATGTAGAGAAAATTGCAGCTGCCCTCTCAGATGATCCGGTAAAAATCCAATCATTCCATTTGGTGTTGAAATCTTTGCTTCCCAAATTTTTTCTCATATTATGGTACTCAACTGCGAAAATTGGAGGTCTGCAATCATATAATGAAGCCACATAAGTTCAAATTAATATGCATTAGGTTATCTTTTATTGAGTTAACATATACTAACATAATAAGAAAAGACTATTCTTTCTGACAGTGTCGTATATCATCAGATCATTTACATATATTTGGACTGTGACAGTTTTCACTTGTACACTGAATCAAATGGACTTGGTTCCTTCCTTCCTACTTATGTTTCTACGTTGATGGCAGCCAAGGCCTCTTATCATGTGGAACCCTCGTCTCATCAGCGAAGATGTAGGGGTTGGATTTAACGTTCGAAAATTGAGAAGATACTTTTTAAGGTAAATTTCAAAACTCTCACCTTATCTAGAATACATTTAATCTAGGTATGAGTAGACATCAGCATTAAGAAAAATAAAAGTAAAGGTTATCTTATTTGCGAAATAATTGCTTACGAAAAATGATCGTCTGTCTAATATGAAGTAAACGTCTAACCTCATACATAACAGTTGTAAAGGAGAAAAAAAGTTTCATGAGAGACTCTAAACTTTGTAATTGGTCATTAAGTTCAGGTAAGAAAGGATCTATGTTACTCAACCTCTATTTTGTTATTTTTTGTACAGCACGTTTACAACAGTCTACTCCATGAGGCCTTTGCCATCTGGAGCTGTCTTTAGAGCTTATCCTGGGTAAGAAGATTTTAACATCTTACAAGATTCTTTAAATCATCTTCTCACACTGTGCTGAAGTTGTTTATTTCTTTTATTTGACTGCTGAGCTCACTTTGGTCTGTTCAAGCCTCTAGAGAATGCTTACAGTTAATTTAGGAACAACTCAGATGGTCCAGACTACTTTTTAGTTATATGACCTGAACAAATTTAAGAATATAATCAAATACTATGCTGTATCTTACATGCAAGTAAGGGAATCATTGATCATTGAAGTGAAATAGTAATCGAACTCAAGGCCCAGGCCCAGGCCGCTAAATGCGCAAATACCTTTGGTTGAACTTTCTCCAGCCACTTTCTTCTTCCTCCTCTTTTTTTTTCAAAAAAAAAGGTGTGATTAACACCTTTGCAATCTTTGACCAGGTTATGGAAAGTGTTCTATGATGACAAAGATAGGCCTGGCAGATATTTGCTAGCCAAAGAATTAATAAGCCGTCCAGATGCTGGAGACCTCGAGGTCAGTTACCTGAGAAAATAACATATGAGAAATTAGAATAAGTTAATTGTGGAGCTTTCACAATTTTTCTACTAATAAAGCTACTAATCTGTCATCTACTTTACCTCACATTATATGATCAGAAGTAAATATATAGATTGTTTAAGTAACTTAATTGTGGAACTTTCACAATTTCAATCTTACAGTGGTTCTTAAATGAAGAAGAGATTAGTTAGATCTCTAATGTAAGTATGAGAATCTTGTGCAGATAATATTTGGAAATGTAGCAGATTCAGACCAGGACCCGTCATTTTTGGACAAAGCAGCTGGAGTTCTCTCTTCGTTAACCCGATTCATGAAGGCAATTTCAAAATGAGCAGCGCAAATTTTCCTTGATGTGTTTAAAAATAATAGGTCCTTGTATATTATGAACTCCAAACGCAATCTATTGTGTCTTTAATGAGCTACCTTAAATCTAATCATTAGTTCCAGAAACCAAAGAAGAGTCAACTTTCTTGATATATCTGTTCTTCCAATGTGTGAATTTTTTAGTTGAGTTCTTTTTAACCCCACCACCACCAACAATTATAATAAATAACAAAAATTAGCTGAATTAACTAGATAATCAAACCACAAGCCTAAGCTACCGGTTTATTTACTACATGTATATATTAAATACTTCCTAACTAGAACAAGATCGGGATATATATATTAAAGTGTAAGGAGGAAGGAATAGAAGATAAACGAAGTTCAAAACACTTGGGAACCTACCTCTTGAAAATACTAACTCAAGCCCTAAACCACTCAACTAATGCCTACCTTCACTAATAATTCACCCCTCCCTCTATTTATAATAAGAATCAGTAACTAACTTCCAATCTAATTATCCTTAAATCCCTCATTAATATCATACTAATGTATTCCTACCTAGATACCTTACAGTATCTCAACAAAATTCCATCAGAAGACCTTTATAATATTGATAAGTGAATCCTATGCAGATGAGACTAACAATTCAAATTTGAAGAAAAATATCTTCGACTCTGTCTTTAACTTTGTATTAAATATTAAAGCAAATATCAATTTATATCTTGAAACATTTGGGGTTTAATAATCGTATCAAGTTAGTAGTCAACTTTCGTAACTAAATCAATGCATGTAAATAACTATCTTCACATCATTTTAGTTAAAATCAACTCAAAATCACTTAAAATAAAATTATTATTCAACAAAAATCTTGCTCAAGTAGCAAAAAAATTATTACGTAACTCCTAAAATAGAGAAAAAGTAAGATAAATAGGTGAAAAGCTAATGCTAATTTCATTACACATTTTTTTCTCTAATTTACATTAATCCCTATACTTAAAGAAGTCTTGTACTTGTGTGATAAAAGTTCATGCATTAAGGATTTTAAAAAGAAAATTTTCATTTAAGGAGCGGTCTAAACTGATTCACTTATAAATACAATTATTAGGTTAAGGAATATAAATTGATTTTACCCTAGAATAATTAAAAATTTAGAGGCTGTACTTTAATAGTTGAACGTATAGAAATCACCTTTTTCACCTATAATGTAGCATTCTCGCATTAACTTCGATGCTCAAGATAGTATACAACACAAATATTGAGGATATATCTGACTTCTACGCTTGCAGAGGCAAACCATGCTGTTGATGTATTTCGTCAACTGCGTTGGCTTCTTCTTAATTCTTCCCAACACGAGACTAAATCTGATTTCAATACCAATCCACTTGTTCTGTTGAATTCTTTGGCTCCCTCTTTGGCTTTTTGTATCGATTATTCTCGAATTTTGATTTCACTATAAGAGAATATAGTAAATCGGCCTCTGCAGAATTATCATAAGGCACATCCAAGGCACTACACAAACAAAGATAAACTACAGTTACCAAAAGGCTAAAGAAAGGAGGGGAAAAAACTACGATCTTTCTTGGTATAAATACAACAAGTGGTTTTCAAAAATGATAATCTACTTGTATTTTCTATATTCAAAACATATATATAAATTGGAATATTGTTCTACCTGTCAAGCAGCTCTTCCAGAATGATCCTTTGCAAAGGTGTTACATAATGTATACAGCTTCTGGGGCATTGGCCAACTGCCATCTGAAGCTGATAATCCTCACTATGTCCTAATTACAAGAAATAAATCGAGAAATCACCTTTAGAATGATGCACACATCTCATAAGCCTTTTGGTTATGCACCCAAATTTGAAATTATGGTTGTGTTATCATTCTGAACGAACCTTGAGACATGGCACGGGCTGTCCCAGTGGAAGAGGCAAAAGTGAAGACATGGGGAGCTCTATCTACACAAGAATATGGGCAGCCTGCATATTGTTATGACAACACATGTGAGAGGGGAATGAGTGGGAAGGATATCATTACTGTATTACAACATTGTAACATTCTTAAGTTGGAGCAAAGATTGTACCTTTTCCAACACAAAGAAACTCATTCACAAAGACATCAAATGCTTCACATTCTGGGTTTTCAAAAGGATCTAAACACTCCCTGAATTTCATATGTTCATTAGTGAAAATTTCATAAAAACAAATAACAGATCTACAAATTAGAATGAATGCAGGTGGAACTGAAACTTGATATCATAAAACCACATTGAATGTCAAAGACTCAAATTATCAACAATGGAGATTTAGCCCCTAAAATATGGAGAATTTCTGTCAAACAAATTGTTATATACTACATAGCATTGTTTATTTATAAACAAAAATTTCCGTAAGCCTTCCAATCACATGGACATTACACAATTGATTCTATGATGAGTGTTACAAGAAGTTAAAAAGTTCCATACACCCTGAGATCAACATCAAAAGCACTACGATACCTCTCAATGAACTCTGTTCGGCTGTAACTGGATAACATCTGCATATGTTACAGAGCATAGTCACTGTTGAGTTTCATTATTGACTACAACATAGATGGCAAAACAAGTTGGCTATCAAATCAAAAACATTTCTAGCCTTGTTACGGTCTCATATGATCGAAGTCTAGAAGTTATGAGAAAGAGAGATCAAAAATCAAATAAGTACTTTTGGTGTCTCAATACTTCAATGTTGGTTTGTTTTGGTCCCTATACTTTCAAAACAACTAATAACAAACAAAAGTTGAAAGTAGAAACTAAAATGAACCTTTTGAAAACACATAAGTCAAAATGAACTAGAGTCGAAACTAACCAGCAAAATAATATTCAATCACTTTTTTCTTGATTACTCTCTATTGCACCTTCTTTTCACTAATTTCTCTCTCTAAACACTTTATTTCGATAACTTCTAGACAATTTTTCTCACTAAATTAATGACTTCCAGTCAAACCATTCAAAGAATATCAGTAAGAACACAGAAGTTGTTTGAGAACATAAGGAGAGTTGATCAACAATCTCCTTCTCGTCTGTAAGCAGGTAAACAGCCTTATCCACTCTACTAGCACAGAAACAACAGAAAATGATTTTCAATTTCTACAATGTTAAGCATGCGGAGATAATAATTGTTGGGAATTGACTATCACTACAATGATAGTCGTTCCCAACAACAATCAAATTAAGATCAACATAAATTATGATTGCCATGAAGCTCATCCTACTAAAAAAACAACATTAAGCATCGAGATAACCAACACAGCACAACTTTCTTCTTGGTTCAATAAATGCATGTCTCTTTATTAGCTACCTCATAGGCTTGAATTACACGACGAATCATAGAATCCGAATCATTGCCATTTCTATTCACGTCCGGATGAAATTGCTTCACCTAAACATCCAAAAATCAGAAGTCCAATTGAAAATCAAAACATGAAACAAAAATTCAAAAAACCAACCTAATTACAGCCATAATCCGAAAACACAAACGTAGTCAACAACAATTCAATTGGGTTAGCAACGAAAGAAATCAAAGCGGCAAGGGGAAGAGAGAAACAGTACTTTGGCTCGAAAAGCAGCTTTGAGCTCGGATTCGGAGCAAGTTGGGTCGAGACCGAGCAATCTGTACGCAGCCATAGGACCGGAGAGAAGCGTGTCTTCTCCTTCAGTTCTTTGCCTACAAATCGGTGTGAATCGGGAGGTTGAGGAGGAAGGGAAGAGAATGGAAGATTTTGAAATGGAGGGAAAATTGGAAGTGTCATTGAAAGATCCAACGGTTTTTCGAAATGGAAGAACGGTTGTGGAGAAACAGAGCGCCTCCATTGTTGATT
Organism: Cucumis sativus; assembly: GCF_000004075.3. Classification (NCBI taxonomy): domain Eukaryota; kingdom Viridiplantae; phylum Streptophyta; class Magnoliopsida; order Cucurbitales; family Cucurbitaceae; genus Cucumis; species Cucumis sativus. The sequence continues at coordinate 2,914,579 of NC_026656.2, forward strand.
GGCCTTCCTCCAATGTTGATCTTGTTCTTAAATGCAAAAAATTTGGAAATTATTTTAAACTAACCAAATTTCAATAAAAATTTATTTGAAAGTATAACAAAGTATCACTATTTATTCTCGATAGATCATCCATTAAAAGAAACTATTATTTGTATCTATATTTAATGTCTATGAAAATTTAATCCAATGGAAACATGTAGATTGAAATTGATTTTAATCGGTTGTTATATAATACAAGTGGTATCTCGTTTTCAAAATAAATTTCATGATAGACATTATATTGTTACTTATTTTAAAATATATGGATTAAATTATTACTTATTAAAATTTAGATAAAAATTTTAAAATAGATAGACTAAGTTGTTATTAACTGAAATTTAAGAACTTTATTAACCGAACTTAAATTGAACCGAAGTTTAAGAATTAAATTGTAAACTTTTTATGTTAAGTTGTTCTAAAACTACACTTTTATAAAGTGGCAGCAATAATAAGATACAAAATTGTGTTTGTGGGGGTGAGTATAACTAATGGGAATGTCCTCCTTTACTTGAAGTTGGAAGTTGAAATTTTTATACCCAGCGGGTCGTGCTTAAAAGAATAATAATAAAAAGTAACTGGTTTTCAAAACAGCTCCCAAACGACTTCAGTTTCTATGGCGTTTTGATGTGTAGCTTGACCGTTATGGATTGGATCCCTCCTGTCATCATCCAAGTAGTAGAGGATGAACTTCTTATCTGGCACATATCCTTCATCTACCATGAGTATAAACAGCTCCCACAAAACTCCATAAATCATCTCAGTTTGTGGATGCATTTTGTCTCCAACAGTAAAACTGTGTACTTTCTTGTCAATCTCAATCCAGCTGATACCAGTTTCTTTGGCCGTTCCCACCTCCTTCATCTTCCTAATTGTCCTTGCTCTTTCCTTCCAATTCCCTTCAGAAGAATATATGTTGGCTAACAAAACATATGGGACAGGACTATCCGGTGTTTCCGAAAATAGATGTTCGGCCGCATATTTGCCAATTTTAGAATCACCATATAGGCTGCAGGCGCCGAGCAATGCCTGCCACACGAGTAAACCTGGCTGCTCAGGCAGTTTCTCAATGAAGTTTCTAGCTTCAGACAGCATTCCTGCCCTACCTAACATGTCAACAACACAAGCATGGTGTTCGCTCCTTGGATTCATCCCGTGATCTTTTGTCATTGATTTGAGGAATTCCATTCCTTTTTTAACTAACCCGGCATGGCTACAAGCATGAAGTAATGATAGAAATGTGACGTCAGTTGGCTTTGCACCTTCAAGTTGCATATCCTCATAAAGTTGTAGAGCTTTCAAGGCATCTCCATGGCGGGCAAACGCTGCAATCATGGAGTTCCATGTAACCGAGTTCCTTTCACGCATCCTATCGAAGACCTTCATTGATTCATCGAGTGCTCCACACTTGGAGTACATGTTTATAAGCCCATTGCTCACAAAAGGGTTGCAAATAAAGTTCTTCTTGACAACGAATGAGTGAACTTGTTGACCCAGCCTCAAAGATGTATCAGCACCAAACACACCAAGGACAACTGAAACGACATTTCCATCGATCTCAATCCCCATCTTCAACATTTTCAGAAAGATCTGGATGGCTTCTTCCTCACATCCATTATGTGTGAACCCTGCAAGTATAACAGTCAATGAAACCATATCAAGTTCCTCAGCCAACTCGAAAATCTTCCAAGCCTCTCCAATTCTTCCAGATTTTGAGTACATATCCATTAGAGCACTTCCAATGCACAAATCTGACTGAATTCCCAACTTCATAATAAGGCCATGAATTTGACATCCTTCCTTTAATGCCTCCAAACCAGAACAAGCAGTGAGTAAGCTCAAATAAGTTAAAGAATTTGGCTCTACAGAACCATAACTCATCATCTCCTTAAACAGCTTCAGGCTGTGCTCATGATACCCATTTTGAGCTAAACCGGAGATCACAGCCGTCCAAGTAATCACATTTCTCTCCCCCATCTCATAAAAAACTTGCATCCCCAAACCAACACAACCACATTTAAAATACGAACTAATCAGAGCATTCCCCACAGTAATTTCTTGTCCATACCCACTCAAAAACGCCAAACCATGCATCATTTTAATAATCCAACAAAACTCCAAGCCATCACAAGCAGATAAAATCGTAGTCAAAGTAGCTTTGTCAAATCTACAATCACCAACTAAACACATAGCCTTGAAATAACTAAAACCAGCAAAAAACTTCCCATTTCTCACAAACCCACCAATCAATGCGTTCCACGAAATAGTATCTCTTGTGATCATTTCATCAAACACCTTGACGGCATCGGGTAACTTACCACACCTATCGTACATGGAGATTAGAGAGTTCATTATAACGACCCCGTTATAATGGTTGGAGAGCTCGAAGCTCTTGATGATGGATGCATGGAGAGAAGAACCCAAATGGAGGTTCCCTTCTCTTCCACAAATGGATAGAAGGAAGCTTGGGTCTAGATGGTTGAGGACGAATGTTGAGGAGGTTTCTGGAAATGGGTTTTGATGGAATTGGTTTCTGAAAGGGGAGATTAGAGAAGTGACCCAAGAGGGAAGGTGTGAGCTCCGTTTTTGAAATACCCATTTGAGTTTCATCCATGAAATTGGGAATCGGAGACGGTGACCAGTTTTTGGTCTCTCTCTCACATTCTTAATCTCTCCCTCTCAAGTTCATTTATTCAAAAATGAATGCCATTCCAACTTCATTGAATTTTAAGACAACATTTTATTCATTGCACACAAGTTGATAGTGAGGTGACATATTCGTTTTCTTTTTCTTTTAAAACTAAAATCACGTTCATAATTCGTAAACTTTCCATTTTAGAGATGAGACGTACGAATTTTTCAACTTTATAATTATTAAAATAAAATTCTTTAAAAGAAAATTAAGTTCATCCAAATTAACTTTAACTCGAGTTTAATATAGTCATAGCCAGATATGTTGCATAGAGAGTTTTGTTCTTGTCAAACACAAACAAATAATTCTAATTCTTGATTATAGATTAGCTTCACAAACTTCTAATATAGTGTATTATAAGTTCACAATGTCTTTCATACTTATGCTTAACAAAATTTAAACTTTTAATATAATAGATATTACATCTTTCAAATTTTACAGTACAGTATACATAAGGTACTATAAAATAATCGGTTGAAGCTCCGTTGAACATAAAACTCGAATGTTTTTAACAAGAATAACTAGGTGTCTAACCTATTTGGAGTAATGTTTAAATTTCTCATGTGAAAGAAAAGAGTAAGGAATAGTTACAAATATAGCAATTAGATTTAAAATATTAGCATATATATGACAAAAATTTGTACAAATTCTATCAATGATAGAAATTTATAGCTAATAAATCATATTACAAATATTAGTTTATTACTAAAAGATCATAAAAGTGTATTAGCAATATAAGTCTATCAACGGCAGATTTTACTATATTTACATTTTTTAAAAAAACATTGTTATATACTTAATTATGATTCCTAAAATTACTATCTAGAGTAATGTCTTCATCTGACTATAGTTAGATGTGTTACGTGAACTTTAATCAACTTAAGTACCTAATAAGACGTAGAATAAAAACATCCATAAGGGGAAAAGGCATCAAAGAAAGCAAGAGAAGAACAACCCATTTCTTATAGAAGTAAATTTCCCAGTTCAGTTTCAAACCCATTCATACCATTTCACTATTCATCTACATTTGTTTCAATGGACACATATCATAACATTATATCAAATAACCTAAAAAAATAAAACCAAAAAAATCAGGATTTCACGAGTGGTTGAGTGTTGTTCCACAGCCATTCGCTAGCCGAACCTTCAAGCAACGGAGAAACCTGTACAACCATAAGTCAATAAACAAGAGAAAAGAAGACATCCACAAACAACACTCCCTAGTCCCTCCTTATCATTTATAGTATCATATTATCCACAGCTAGCATAATTTACTTCATACCACTAAAAATGGTGCATTGGCTACAAATTTCTAAAGGGTGTGTTTGCCACTTTTTCTCTTGCCAAATTCGCTTATCCTTAAAATGATGATGTTTGGCATGAAGCAAAATTGATTTTAAATAAACAAAAAAGTTATTTCAAATTGATTTTGAAAGAATTAAGTGATAGGTGTTCTTTTTTTGTTAATGTTTGACCGGGAATCACTCCCAAAATAGTCAAAAATTTTGTTTTAAAAAAGCATTCTTAATTTAGAAAAACAGATGACTGTTTTGTTAAGCTCCAAATGTAACATTGATTCCAAATTAGAACGCGGATAAGTATTGGAGTATGAATGTCAAACCTTTTCCCAGACTTGTGAATGGTAATCATTTAGCCAATTTACCTCCGAAGCAGAAAGCAAAGTGATATCAACAAGTTTAGTCTGCATAAGAAAACCGCCAGAAAAAATAGTTCAAAAAAGGGCCTGATAAAAAAAAAATTGCAGAATGTGGATTATTATCTGAAGAGTCTTTCGAAGTAAAAAAGTTCTAAACAGTAGACAGGAGGTAGGCCTTGATCGTGGTCGATTAAAAACAAATTGATAAATTAACTCAAAATAATAAGAAAACAACGAGGCTTCGTTTCATGGCCCTTAAGAGCAACCTTGAGTGAATATGGGTAATCATAATGCATGCTAACTTCAACAATCTAGTTTTTTTTTTTTTTTTTTTGGATGAGATTTGATTTCATTGATTGAATGAAATATCTAATGATAAACTTCAACAATCGAGTTAGAGGCAAAATAAAAGCATAAATCCAGATGGTATATCTCAGGCAGTCAATGTCTTTTTTTCTATAATATATTCTAGAAAGAAACTAAAAAAACATTGTCATAGTCTCTAATGATTTTTCTTTTCTATTAGTCATCCGTATAATTTTCCTACTATTTACCTGAATAGGCACAAACGTGAGTTTTTCGAATCCTAAATATCCAATGCCTCCAAAATGGTTTGGAGTGTTAGCATCCTTCACGATAAGGAGATTCTGCACGAGACCATCAAAATTATTGGTAAAACAATGAATAAAACGTAACCAGAAAAGATTAAGCTATTTCACATTCAAAATGTAAAGAAGGTGTGAGAACTTTGTGCTAAACCCTTAAATAAATTATTCATGACTAGGTACATACTCGTTTAGTTAGTCTAGATCAATTCCAATTCCTTAGTCAAGCATACACACCCAAACATTATCACTTGATTGGTTTTACCTCAATCCTAATACCAAAAGAGTGGTCCTCATAGTAGCCTGGCTCATTGCTAACGATCATTCCATTGTGTAAGCCAGTCATATTCCCAAATCGGAAGCTTATACTTTGGGGTCCCTCATGAACATTTAAAGCAGCCCCTACACCATGCCCAGTCCCTGAAAGAAAGGTGGGAAGGAAAATAGATTAATAAATAATCAGCCAGTACATCTCTAAGCAAGTTATACTATATGTATTGTTTCGCACACAAAATCATTACTTCATTAGTCAACAGAGAGAAGGAATACCATGTCGATAGTCAAGTCCAATCTTCCAGAGAGAAGAACGAGCAAATGCATCTAATACAAAACCAGGGGTATCCTGAGGAAACACTGCTTGATCTAAAGCTATATGGCCCTGCAATTGATTAATATTTTAGAGAACACATTTAGTTCCTCCAATGGAGATCTTTCAAAAAATAAAAAGAGATAATTATCAGTCTAAAATTTGGTATGTATTATAGAAACGATGGAAATAGAGATTTTGTACTTGTAGGACTCTCGTAAAGCACTCTTTTTGACGAGCAGTTGGTTCACCAAAATGAACTGTACGAGTTATATCAGTTGTTCCATCTACATATTGCGCTCCACTGTCCAAGAGAAAGAGTTTATTTGCATCCACAACAGAACAATCACTAGGTTCTGGTTTATAGTGTATGATCGCGCCATTTGCACCAGAGGCTGAAAAATCATTCCAACAATAGGCCGTGAAGCTGAAGAAACTGAGAACAGGAACATTTAATTAAATAACAAATTTTTTAAAAGAAAAATTGCACAAGGCAATTTACGTACCACTAATAGTATCGAAACTTGTGTCAACAAAACCATCTTGCTTCTTTCGAAATTCTAGAAGCTTGTCTGCAACTTCTACTTCTGTTAGTTTAACACCGTTAAGAATTTCCTGCTCCAACCAGAACCAGAATTGAGCAAGAGCAGCTGCATCTCTACATGAAAACATCGTAACACTAATTCACTAAACAAATTCACTAGTTTTAAAGAGCATCTACACTATCAGTACTGAAAAACATAAATGATAAGCAAGTGATACAATTCAAAATGGATAAGTCATAGGCTGTAGCAAGTCATCAGTTACTATATCAAAGGATATTTCAAGTGGCATAGCATATTTATTACAGTATTACAATATCAAGATTAAAGATTGAAGCAAAATGTTGATGATAGAACAGTGTTACCTCAAATGAGAATTCCGCATCCCCTCTAACTCAGCATAATTTTTTATGGCCTTTGCCATTGAAATGGGAGATGACTTATAGACTCCAGTAGGTCCAACCTGACTATTTGAGGTCTCAGAAGTCTTACTCTTGCCTTTTCTTTTATTCCCCAGGCGTATAAAGTATTTATCACATGCACTTCTATAAGCATTTGCAATTGCAGCATTAATTGATGATGTGTCCAGCCAAAGATTAGCTCCTTTTTCTGCCAAACTAGGGGGAAAAAATCCAGCCATCATTGAAGTAAAGATATGACCATATGCATGCATGGTGATCATAGCAACATTAAAATTGTAATTGATAACTGAAGCACAAAAAGTTTTCTTCGCACAAAATGCAAAACATGGAAAGAATATCATGTCTCATTATGTATTCTTTTTTTTTTATTTTCCTAGCCCTATGCATACCATGATAGTGAAACTTGCTCATGAACATTTCTATATAGTTTACATTCAAATGTAAGTCCGTTCTGTCCATGTTTAATAGTGCTGATATATCTTCCATATAGAAATTAAAATGAGAATGCTAAAATTTTTAAAAGCAATATAGAAAGCAATCTCCATCCTTAATCTACTCAGAGAAAAAAGTTTCAATTAACTTACTTTTCAATTGCAGAAATAATGGAATCATATGGTCTTAACTCGACTCCTGCAGTTTTCAAGTGATCCATCACCTCTGATGTGACTTTACAATCATCTACAAACAGTTTTGCTCCGTCAAGTTCAACTAGTAAGTATGCATACATAACAGGTGAGTTTGGAACATCACTTCCTCTCTGCAAAGGAATAGAATAATTATACATAGAATGCTCTACTGAATATAATTCATTGTATACAAACAGAAAAAAGGTCGAATCACATTCTTTGAGTTATCCTAGCTTGAAAATTAGAAGTTAGAAGGAAAACAACAAAAACAATAAGGATAACAGCGTAGTTTGCAGCTAATATTTTGAAAAGGCATAAAAATACTAGCTTTAGTTAATTAAAAATAAAGAAATAAGATAGAACTTTACCAAGTTCAACAGCCAGGCAATTTCATCGAGCATAGATATAATGATTGCAGATGAACCAGCTTCTTTGAGCTCGGACCTCAAAGAAGCCAACTTTGATGCAACATCTAAACCAGCATATCTAAGGTCATGCACTCTTATAGGGCCTCTAGGTGGCTTTGATCTTGAATCTTTCCATATTGCATCCACGAGATTGTAATCATAAAGGTAAACCAACTTGTGATTCTTCCTAGAAATGGTCTCTTTCAAATCTTCTGCAGCATCGGCAGAAAAAAGAAACTGCTCCCTTCACGAAATCAATAGGTGGCATTAGATAGAGGAAGGAGTACACAAAGCGTTAACATTCAATGTTTATAGAATTGAAAAAAAAAAATTTTTAAAAATCAACACCAAGTTAGATTTGGAAAAATGAACAGGGGAAATCATCTTAAGAGAATACAAAAGAACAATTGCTCACAGGATCAATTCCAACTACACCACCAGGAGCTAGAATATCAGCAAGCCATTCACTTGGGGTGGGCACTCCATGATTTCCAGCTCGCATGAGAGTCCAACTAGAGTTCAGTTGTTTCTCAGCCTGATCATCAATAATAGGAAAATTATTCTCACAATCAATAAATGGTCAAGGAACAAGAGAATGAGCAAATTTCAGTCTTCAACCTGAAGAAAATACCGTCCATCTGTCCAAAGTGCTGCTTTGTCGTTTGTGACAACAGCAGTTCCAGCGCTGCCAGTAAATCCGGATATATAAGCCCTCCTCATGTAACATTCTGCAATGAATTCACTCTGAAAAAAGATACAAAATAGAACTTCCCATAAAATTTTCGCAGCATAAAATCTCAATTACTCCAGATTTCTTCTTCGCACCCCTCCAAAAAACTTCAAGAACAACAAACATTGCACAATTGAGTAACATGTAACAAAAAAGGAACCCATCATAAACTTGTTTTTGCTCTTAGAATTTTCCTAAGAATTCAAATGCTAATGAAAACCATGTTTAAGAAAATGCGAAGAAACAAGCGCAATTTTCAATAACAAAAAAAAAAAAAACCCCAAAATTTATCAAATGAAGCCTTGATTACACACATTGCTCCTTCCAGAAGTAAAGGGAAAAAAAAGTTAAAAATAACCGATGAGTTGAATTGAGTAACAAATCCAAATGACTATATGCTCTAACAACACATAAGAAACCAGAGAAAACGAAATTACGAGGCGGACCTGGTGAGCGTCCTGTGATGGGATTATATAGGCGTCAATACCAATGTTGGGTTTCGAAAACAAGTCACGGAGAGCCCGAAGCTTGGAATCAGGCTCATCGTTATTAGTGCGGTTGCGTCTGATCTCCGAGGACGGCTTGGCGGTGATGGAGGAGCAACTTCTGAGGGTGGAACGTCGTAGTCGGCGGGAAATGGCGGCAAAAACAGGGGATTGGAGATTGAAATAAGGGGAGATTGAGAAGGTTGAAGAGATGGAACGCAGGTAGAGAGAGGTTGAAGATGATGAAGAGAGTGAAAGAGGTCGAATCGCTTGCGAGGGTATTGAGTGCATCGTCGGAGAGAGAGAAGATAAGGTCCTTCAACACTGCACTTCGTCCGTCCCGGCCACCGCTTCTTATGCTTTTATTATTAATTACATTTTAGATGAAAATACATTTCAATTTGGAGAATTTAAAAAATTCAACAATTGATAAACTATTTACTACCGCCAAAATTTTAATTCAACTATAGCCTAAAAATATCTATTATTTTTTAAATACTTTCAATTTGTATTTGATTGTGATTGATAACAATTTTAAGTTAAATAATTTATCAACAAAACACCAAATATACCCAAATTAGAGAAGGATTAGTCGTATCAATTTCAATTTCGATTTAAACTATTTCTTTTTATTAGTTTTATCCAAATTGTTCAATTTTTGACATTTTTAGTCATTCAAGCTCACATGTGTTAATCCAAAATTGGTTTTCATTCAAATCCATTTCAAACTGATTATGATCTGTTTAGTAACCTTTAACCTAGGATTAGACAACAATAGTTTGATTTTGATAAATTTAGTTTTTTTTTTTCTCAAACTAACACCAACTAATTGGTATGTCTTTGGTTGGGTCTCTAACTCATTCATTTTTATGCACCATGCTCACTCCTAAATCCAATACTTCTAAAGGAAAGAGTTAAATTAAACGGGTAAAAGATGAATTGTTGAGTGGACGATTATAGGCCTAACTTAATAAATATTTCCAATCCCACCCTTTATCAATCTACAAAAACACAACCATTCATTTCATTCTCTCTCTCTCTAAAATGGGATGCTGTTGCGATCAAGACGACGACGTTGAGATCCTCAGACACCTCAATCCCTCCCCGGCCCTTCACTCTCCACCGCCGCAACCTCCACCCGCGGATCATTCCGCTGCCATATTGTCTCCCATGAACTCTCACTTTTTCGCCCTCTCCTGCCGCGATATCCTCCGCCTCATCTTCGAGAACCTTTCCATCCCCGACTTGGCTCGTTCCAGCTGCGTTTGCCGTCTATGGCACTCCGTTGCTTCCGATCAGGAAATTGTCTCCGGAGCTTTCAAAGCGCCGTGGAAGGTGAAGGATGTGGTCGGGAAGCCGAGCTCCTGGAGCTTCTGGAGAGATAATTGCCTTGGGAAGTTTGCAATTTCTCATCGAATTCTCCGCGGCGATAGCTTGGCTAGTCTAGCCGTTAAGTATTCTGTTCAGGTATGGGCTTCGAATATTATTATTGTCTTATTTGAGAAAGTGACTGGAAATTAGGGTAAGAAACAGTAGTAGAATTTCTGAGAATCAATTCAATTTTAAGAAGTTGGAATCATCTATTTTCCTTGTTTTCTCTGAAAAACACGACGGTGCGACAGATTTATGGCTGTTCAAATTTTATAACTTCTCTTGCTGAATTTTTGTTTTATGTTGGATGTGGAAACATATGAATTGAAAGTAAGGGAGCTAGAGTACAGAGAACACTTTGAACTTTCAGTACTCCTGTTGTAGCTATATGGTTTATTGCAGCAATGTAGCTTATAGATACTTGATTTCTTTAACATTGATCTTGAAGGCCCTGCTGCTTTGAAGTCCTAACATTAATTGAAATTTGTTAACCTTTGAAAAAATCTGTACTTCATACTCTGTTGTTTGTGTTCCCAACTCTTGAGTTCTTGTAAAGTTCAATTAAGGACATTCATGTTCCACTGTTGAGATGAACCCTTTCTTGTGGCTATAAACTTTGATACATTATTGAAATCACCAGCAGTTTGAACCATAGTGGAAACTAATATATATATATATATATAATGAAATAAACTACTTTCGTTGAGGGGGGAAAATGAAAGAACTAAAAGAATCGAAGCCCAGGAACCTCTCCAAATAAAACGAACCAATCAAGAAAAATAATGCCTCTAGAATAGTTAAGAAAGAGCTTCGATGACGAACCCCAAAGAATGAATCTTAGAGCTCAAAAGTCACATCACTAGGTTTCCTTGCCATCTCTCTGAACACTTTGTTCATTTTCTCCCTAAAATATCAATTAGGAAGGATCAAGTATAAATGTTGAAATCAGCTCTTTCTGGTGGCCATGGACTTGGGTGTGTTGTTGAAATCATCATAGTTTTAACAATAGTTGAAACTTGTATATCTTTCACAACATTAACTTGCCGCAAAAATGAAGAGTTAAATAGTTTTTTTCCCACTCCCAAGCACTTGTAATAAATCAATTAGGAAGGGTCAAGTTCAATTTGAGGTCATTCCCTTTTTTTTATGACTATGGACTTTGGTGTATTAATCTTGTTTACATATCTTGTTCGTGTAGGTTATATACATACAATGTCTAAATAACATGACGTAGTACCGTTGCATTCTTGAGATGAATGCTTTTTGATGGTTATGGACGTTGGTGTATTAATTTTGTGTGTTTATATATACATCTTTCTTGTAGGTTACAGACATAAAACGTCTGAACAACATGATGAGTGACCATGGCATATACTCAAGAGAAAGATTGTTAATCCCCATTGGCAATCCCAATATGCTCATTAACAGTATATGTTACATTGAGATGGATGCTATTGCAAAACGAGAAGTTGCAGTGTTATATTTGGACGGAATCCCCATGACCCAACATTTGTATGGTAAGGTGACATCCGAACAAGGTATGTCTTCTGTTCAAGTGAACAAGCGGGTACTTCATTCATTGAGTCGAAGCATGATGGTTGACGACGAAACCGCTCAATATTACTTATCCATTTCCAATGGCAATCCTCGAGCTGCTCTTACAGAATTTGCCGAGGACATCAGGTGGGAGAGGCATATGAGCATTGCCTAATTCTCACAAAGGCAGATTGTTGCTTCGGGTAAAGATAGTGTGTAAATTATTCAGATGCTTTCTACTGGAATCTGTTGTTATTCCTCTCCATATCCACAAAGAATGATTAGATCAAGAATCCGTATCCAACACCAATTCACTCCTTGGCTCATTGGCTGATCGGTATGTACATCTACATCTACATTCTTACTGTCATTTGAATGAGGCATTTTGCCTCGTTTCATTATTGTGTATATATATATATGATATGATGTATTCTCATATTTACTTGAAGATGATGATGCTCTATTGTGTTTAGCTGTAAATCTAATGTTCTTGGAAGTTAAAAACATGTCTATTTAAGCAAAAAACATTGTAAACAAACTTCTTTTCCCCTAGAATTTAATGTCCATAAAGATTGAATTAGAGGTGTAGTGAGTCTGTTTGTGTTACTTTTTGTTTGCTATCAAGATTTAGTCTTTGAATTTCACTGACCTTTCAATTTGGTACATGATTAAGGTAGCTTTTTAGGATTTTTCAACCTTTTTAAAAATTGATTGGTTTTTAGTATACGCCTGGACTATACTCGTAACTTGGATCTTCTTTAGCCCTTATTGACTTAATTGGTAAATTCAAACTTTAAACTTTGAGGCTCAATAGCTAAATCCATGTGGAAAAGTTGAATCATGAGTAAATGGATTGGTTTTTTTTTTTTCCAGGAGAAATGTACTAAGAAAAACAAGATTCTCAACAAGAACGTTTAATTCAATTGATTTGATTTTTCTCATTTTTCATTTCCACTCCTAAATAGAAGCCTGTGTTTAGATTTTGAGAAGAATGGTTATTAGAACTTTGAATTTTTAAGAGTTTTTTTTTGTACGGATGATTTAAATTTGATTTTAAAGTGGTCGTTTAAAATTACTATTTAATCACTTTAGTATTTAATTTTATACTTTTAGGAAAACTTTCATATTATTAAAAGCATGTTTTATAATTATTGAAAAAAATATCAAAAGTGATTTTGAACTTTTTGCCATTTCAAAATGCTAAAGTTTTTTTTTTTTTTTGCAAGTATCATTAAGTTTTTTTTTCTTTTTCGACTTATCGTTTGCTACTTTTTTTTACTCTTATTTTAGTTTTAGTCTAGTTTCTAGATCATAACTCTATTACTCTTAATCATTTTTTTTACTCGTACATTGAGGCTTTTTCGACTCTTACTTTCGTAACTCTTAGTTGTCGTGGCTCTTACCCGCTTAATTTTCTTTCTTTTGTTCTCGTTCTTTAACATTTTTTTGTTAGTGTCTTTTACCCTCTGGTTTACACAATAATTTATCAATGATTTCTTAGATTGAAAAATGTAAGTTTTTGTGTTCCTACTTTTCAAAATTGACATTTTTTTACCTTTTTCAACTAATATGCGAAATGAATTGAACATCTTACTTTAAAATTGATAACCGAAACACTTAAGTCAATGTTTGTAACTAAATGAAATTAGAAAATATTGGACTAATAAGCTCTTGAAGTTTCCGATAATTAATTAATGTGTGAGTTGATCTATAGTTTATTTCTATTAAACCTTATTTATTGCTTAATGGTCCACTAATCCTTATGTGTCAATTACTCAAACGTTTTTGAAGGGAATCAATCTAAAGGAATAATAAATTAAAGATATGAAACGTCATTGTTTTAGTTAATGATAATGTGTTAATGTTATAATTTAACGAGCATAATTATAATTAAAAGCTTTTAAATTTATCCATAATGATAATTAAAATACATCTATTAACTTTTTTTAAATATACCTCTAAGTATATTTTATTATGCAGATAAATTCAGTTTATGTCTACTTTGTTAATTAATCGGAGTTTGAAGAAATCTGAATAGATATGTGTAAGACTTTGATACATAGGTAACTTTCAAAGTTACAACCATATATATATAAAAAGAAAAAAGATATTTAATCATTGATATTAAAAACATATTCAAGTAGTAAAATTGCACGAAAACAAAAACAAGAAAAATAAAGTTTAAGTTGATACAATTATTATTAATATAAAATTTTAGTGGATACAATTAAAAGCATAGTTATTTATGAATTAGTTATAAAATAAAAATGAAGCACAAATTACGTAAGAAAAGATCCAAAATAAAAGTACACTTAACTTCATGGGGAAGTTGTTATTTGGGTTGGCAAATGTGGAGTAATGCTCGAGAGAAAAGTGATTTTTCCTAAATCATTTTCTTTTTGTGACAAGTGACCAATGTTTGATTCTAATTTGGTATTGCTTTTCTTTCTTTTTACTTTTTTTGCTACAAAAATATAAACTATTTTCTTGGAAAATAAATTTAATTATATCTAAACTTCAACAACGATGTATATTTATTTTAATTTTGAAATTACCTTTACTAGTCCATACATGGATAGGAAATTTTTTTCACATTACAATTCAAAATGAGCATAACTCAAACACATGTAATACTTATACTTTCAACTTTAAAATCATATGTTTGATTCTTCTAACCTCATATTGTTGAAATATATGTGTGTATATACATAATGGGAAGATCAAGAAGATATAGGTACTAAACATGCCAAAACACGGAAAATGAATTTCTAGTTTTGGTTTCTAAATTATTATGATTGATTCGACTGTATGTAGCCTTGCAACCAACCATAGTTGGAGTCTTCATTCAGTTAGGGAGTCAACTTTGTCATCACTTCTGAAAGAAAAGTACTTTTCTAAGTTTTTAATCTATTACCAGTATTTCAAAATGATTATAGAAACGTTAAAAATCTTTTAGAAATTCAAATAATAATCTAGACTTATAAGTTATTGTTCAACCATTTCATATCTCAATTCCTATTCAATATTGTTCTAAAGAATTTCTATTCTACGTTTATAAATGGTCTCGACTAATTATGCTTTATTTGAAGTACAAGAGCACATTTTTAAACAAAAATGGTAGAGTGCATGCATTTAAATACAAGTATTAATGTTCAGTTGAACTTTTTTAATTTATTTTGGATTGAATTAGGTTCGGGTTACACTTTTAAAAAATCAAGTTAATTCAACCCTACCATAATTTATAATATTATGAAAGTTTACGTATGTAATACTTTAAAATATCACAGCTCATATATTTTTATAATGTTTGTAATAGATCGATCATATCTTGGATATTTTAATATTTAACATTTGGGTTCTATGAAAGTTTTGGTTATTAAGTATGTGTTTTACACAAATTCAAGTATTATAAAGTTTATAAATAGAGGTTGTAGAGACTATTTGTAAACACATCATAATTGAGTTCAATTGTTTTCTATATTTCTCTCTTCTCTTTATGTTATTTCATTGTTCTTATTTAGTTTTTTATTGCTTTTATTTCATAATAAAAATAAGTCAATAACTCTACAACCAAATTAAATTTCAAGAAGTTAGGTCAGAGACCCTATTCGAATCATTTGGATAGTCAAGCCGAACAACCCAAATTGCTTTCACACTCTTAAAAAGTAAATAAATTAATTAAGTTAGTATTAATTAAAATTGTATGTAATATTTCTTTCTTAAAACATTTACATTGGAAGGAAGAAGAAGCTAAGCTAAAAATGGATAATATTGTAGCCTTTGAAAAACCACTCAAGCTAAAGGGGTTCTTTTTTTGGAACCTAACCATTTAAAATCCCTACATTTAAATGTGTTGTTTGGTGAAGAATAACAACAACAATAATATGTCGGGTTGGGTCGGATCAGGTAAACAGTAAACGGGTCAATATTTGAGTTGCATGTCTTATATTTAAAGCCTTGAAACAAAGGTGTGTGTGTTTGGGTATTCCTCATAAGTTCTTGAGTTTTCTAAAAGTGAAAAATAGAGAGAAGAGAGAGTTAAAATGGTTTCAAAGGAAGAGAGGAGGAAGATTTTAGGGGAAGTGGTTTTGATGAAAAGCAATGTTTTGGACTTCGATGATTTTAGTACTTCTCTGCTTGATACTCTCTATGAGTTCGTAGGCAAAAGGGTTTCTCTTCAACTTGTTAGTGCAATCCATGGAGATCCATGTAAGTTCCTCTCTTCTTACCTCTGTTCTTCTTCATTCTTATCGTCTCTATTGCTTCATCTTTCTACAAAAAAAAAAATTTCTCAAGAGAAAGCTAGCTAAACAATGCGATCGATATTTTAGAAGAGAAACAACTAAATTAAATTCGCAACGTACAACCACAATGTTCTATATGCTTGAGTGACGGTGTTAAGTTTCGTGTTTTTTCTCTTAAATTGTTAATGTATAAGTCTCTCTCATTTTCTATTAAATATCACAATTATTTTAGTCAATTTTCTATTGACCCTTTTGATATAATAAAACATTCTCTCGTCTAAGAATATTTTAGTGGACATGGAATGTTTTTTTCTTTCGGTTAGTGAAATTAAAGCTTGGCTTATAAGTTTCAAGAAGCATAATATTATCAACAAGCATATAATACTTTAGTTTATGCCTTGAGAGAGTCCGATTTAGTCCCTATTGATTCTACTTTCGTTGTCAAGGGTATAATTAAGGTTCAATTTTTTATCTTACGATTTTTCTTTTATAAAAAAGTACGTATCTTTTTACCTTTTCAAATAATTTATACTATTTTAAAATATTTTTATTGCTTAAAATCTTATTTTTGTTGTTCATCTCATGGAAAAATAGTCATTTGTGTTGTATGATGTTTGAGGTTCTTTTTTCTATCTCTACATCACTAAACTAATTATATTTTAGTCATTTTGTAATATATATATATATATGAAACCTATTATTGTTTTAAAATTATATTTAATATTATAATTGATTTTTGTTGGCATTAATAAAAAAAGTTTAATTAAGAATAGGAACACAAGGAAAAATATATAATTTTGAGTATAATTCAATTGATTTCATATATTTGTATAAAGGGAATTTGTTTATCCAATTGTGATTTTGGTGCATAAAAAATGATAAGACTTACTATTTTTTAAACTTCCAAGTTAGAGATTATTATTATTTCTATTAAAACCCAAATTTTGTGTTTTGTTTTGGAAGCCTCTCTACTCCACCTTAATTTTAGCCTAACAAAACCAAGAATTTTGAGAAAATTCCACTTTTCCAAAAGAAAGCTTTGGAAATTCTTTCTTTTGGTAAATACTTAGGGAGCAAGAAAGAAGAAAAATAAATAAATAAAAACAAGACAAAAAGGAAATAGAAAATAGTTAGACACTACTAAAAGAAAAAGAAATTACATATCAAACTTGGAATAATGACCCAAAACAATAATTTCCTTTTTCAAATATTGCTTTGTTTCCATTTCTTGACTCATTAGGTCAAATAACTATTTTTATAAAAAACAATTTTATAGGAATTCTAAAATTTGGCCTAAAATTATCCTTTTTAAATTGAATTAATATATCAAAATTTCACCCCTCAACCTTATCCTATACTCAATACTGTACTCTTTTTCTCATATTTATATATTTTTCTTTTAAAAAGAACTCTCATATTTATTATTTTTTTAAATAAGAAGATTTATTTTTTAAGGATACAGTCTACAAAATTCTAAATGACAAAAATTATTCCGAATATTATGATGAAATAATTTAAAACAATATTAAAATTATAAAGAGAAAAAACAAAACTTCAAACGTTCTTAGTAAAAAAAAAACTATAATTTGTGAGAATAAATGAACAAAAAAATTAATACGTTCAATTTTCATGATTTTTTGTTTATATTGTAGCAAATGAGTTGAGAGGAAAATTGGGAGAAGAAGCATACTTAGAGGAATGGATAACAACAATAACTCCATTAACAACCGGGGAAGCTACGTTTAAAGTTACATTTGATTGGGATGAACAACGTATGGGAATTCCTGGTGCTTTCTTCATCACAAATCATCATCATTCTCATTTCTATCTCAAATCTCTTACTCTTCAACATGTTCCTCCTCATGGAACAACGCTCTTTTTCCCTTGCAACTCTTGGATTTACCCGTCTCACCGCTACAAAAATGATCGTATCTTCTTTCTCAACCAGGTCGCCTTTTCTTTTCCTTTCTGATCAAATGTTACTGATGTACTTAAAACTGTCCAAACTCGACTGAATCAAAAGTGAGGCAATCGAAAATAAAATGAAAGTTTAAAAAAGCTTTAAACTGATGGATCGACCGATGGGTTGGATGGTGGTTCACCTCTGATTAACTTTGTTATTGGTTAAAATGTTGTTTGATAGAAATTGAATGAATGTTGACAGAGCTATCTTCCAAGTGAAACGCCAGACCCACTTCGCAAATTCAGAGAAGACGAATTGCAAAGCTTGAGAGGAGGTGGCAATGGCGAACTTCAAGAATGGGATAGAGTTTATGACTATGCTCTCTACAACGATCTTGCTGATCCCGATAAAGCTCCACAATACGCTCGTCCTGTCCTCGGTGGCTCAACCACCTATCCTTACCCTAGAAGAGGAAGAACCGGACGACCGCCCACCAAGTCAGGCAAGAAAATCAAAATTTCTTCCACTGTTTTCCGTTGATTCTGAATGAAAGCATTGGTTTCATGAGTTCAATTTTATTTTCAGACCCGGAGACTGAGAGCAGAATACCACTTGTTAAGAGCTTAAATGTTTATGTTCCGAGAGATGAGAGGTTTGGTCACTTGAAGTTGTCCGATTTTCTTGCTTATGCGTTGAAGGCAATTTCTCAGTTTATTAAACCTGGTCTCGAAGAATACTTTGAAGGGATTCCGGGTGAATTCGATAGTTTACAGGATTTTCTTGATCTGTATGAAGGGGGATTTCCAGTGCCGGAAGGTTTGTTTGAGGTTATCAGGGAAAACATTGCGGCTCCTTTTCTTAAGGAGATTTTTAGAACTGATGGTGAAAGGCTCTTCAAATTCCCTTTGCCTCAAGTGATTAAAGGTATTTGAAGTTTGAACTTTGAAGTGTTTGGTTACTTATTAGGGTTCTTGCTGGGTTAAATTTTCTGATGAACTTAATGATTTTTGTAACAGAGGATAAGTCTGCTTGGAGGACTGATGAAGAATTTGGTAGAGAAATGCTGGCTGGATTGAACCCTGTCGTCATTCGTAAACTCCAAGTATTCTCTCATCAATCAATAACAACCTCAGTATTCAAATTTAGGGGAAAAAAAATACCTTCGTAGTCTCGAGTTTTGGGTTCAGTTTCCACTTGGTTCCTAGGTTTCGTGCATTTAGTTCTGAGATTGAGTTTGATTTAATTTAGTCCTCAAGTTTCAAAATGTTGTAGTTTTAATCTAAAGTTGATGAAAAATAATGACACTTGGTTGATGA
Source organism: Cucumis sativus (assembly GCF_000004075.3). Lineage (NCBI taxonomy): Eukaryota > Viridiplantae > Streptophyta > Magnoliopsida > Cucurbitales > Cucurbitaceae > Cucumis > Cucumis sativus. The sequence goes on from NC_026656.2 coordinate 2,933,737, forward strand.
TAATTCTCTTAAATTAATCAGAGACCTTAACATTAAGGACGGAAAGTGAGTAGTTAGTGAAAAATCGAGTTTAAAAGTGTAAATCTTGAAGCCTACGGATCAAATTGAAACAAAACTAAAACAACGGTAAAACTGTTACATTTTGAAACCAAGTGTCTGAATTGAAACAAAACTCGGAACTTAAGGATTAAACATGCAACTGCTTGAAACTTACAATCTAAATGAAAACTAAATCTAGAACCTAGGGACAAAAAACATTTGCCCTCAAATCTATTATACCTCTGAGAAAGATATAAAACGTGGGATGTGAGGATGAGTTCATTATTTTATTTGAAAATTTGGGATCAAGGAAATCTGAAATGGGGTGAATGTATTATACAGGAAGAGAGAGATTGGTTTCCTTGAACTGAATATTCATATCATACTTTGAGTTGCAGGACTTTCCACCAAGAAGCAAGCTTGACCCTGAAGTTTATGGTGATCAGAAGAGTAAGATAACTGAAGAACAGATAATACACAACTTGGATGAACTTACAGTAGAAGAGGTGATTATATCATCATTGAGTGCATAATGATAATAAAGAAAAAGGAAAGTTTTGATTCTTTGAAAATAAATAGCTGATATTATTTTTGTGTAATTTGGTGGTTTAGGCGATCAAGAAGAACAGGTTATTCATATTGGATCACCATGATTCACTAATGCCATACCTTAGACGAATAAATACAACTTCCACAAAGACTTATGCCAGCCGAACCATACTTTTCCTTCAAGAAAATGGTACTCTGAAGCCATTGGCAATCGAACTGAGCTTGCCAAATCCTCAAGGTGACAAATTTGGAGTGGTTAGCAAGGTTTTCTTTCCAGCTGAACAAGGGGTTGGTAGTTCAATTTGGCAACTCGCCAAAGCTTACGTGGCCGTAAATGACTCTGGCTATCATCAACTCATCAGCCATTGGTATAGCTCTTCTGTGATGTGGTCCGAAAATTTGAGTTTAGTTCTAAATCATATGGATTATTGATTATAACTTTGGTTTCTGGTAGGTTGAATACTCATGCTGTAATTGAGCCATTTGTGATTGCAACTAACAGACAACTAAGTGTTCTTCATCCAGTTTTCAAGCTGCTCCATCCTCACTTTCGAGATACCATGAATATAAATGCGTTTGCTAGACAGATGCTCATTAATGCAGGTGGCATTTTGGAAGCAACAGTGTTTCCATCCAAATATGCAATGGAGATGTCAGCTGTTTTATATAAGGACTGGGCGTTTCATGAACAAGCACTCCCTGCAGATCTCATCAAAAGGTACAAAATTCATTGTAGTAGTTGGCATTGGACGTTAGTCTGTTTAAAGATTAATTTGTTTCCTACAATATAGGAGATTGGTGGGAGTTAAGAAGCACAAGCACTTTAGTTTGGTCACTTGTCCATACCGGATACTTGTTAGTAGAAAAAATGTTTGAGACATAGATAAAACACTTATTGAGTAGACTAAATAGATGCGTATATGTCAATAATAATAAAATTTCAAGTGTGAAATATATTCAACTAAATTTTGTAGGCATGAAAATATCATCAGCCCTTTTACTTGGAATTTTCTTTTGATATAAAAATGATTTATTTTTTAGAAAATCTATACTTTAATAAATGTGTCCTTGCTGTGTCATGTCCTAGATTTTTTTAAAACAATGTATCGTCATGTTTGTGTCGTAATGTATGTATCCTTCTGGTTGATTCGTAGGTTGTGAGTAAATCTTAAGTTTGGGATACTTTACAAACCAGTCATTTAACATGTTCAAAATCATTGTTTTGTTTAGAGGAATGGCAATTGAGGATTCAAATTCTCCACATGGACTTCGTCTAGTAATTGAGGACTATCCGTATGCTGTCGATGGACTCGAGATTTGGTCAGCAATCAAGACATGGGTTACAGATTATTGTTCTTTCTATTACAAGACCGATGAAGCAGTACGGAATGACCCGGAACTTCAGTCTTGGTGGAAGGAGCTTAGAGAGGAAGGTCATGGCGACAAGAAAGACGAACCATGGTGGCCTAAGATGCAGAATATTGAAGAGTTAATCGACACATGTGCTATCATCATATGGATTGCTTCAGCTCTTCACGCTGCAGTAAACTTCGGACAATACCCTTACGCAGGTTATCTTCCCAACCGACCAACTATAAGTCGAAAGTTCATGCCAGAGGAAGGCACTCCGGAGTATAAAGAACTCGAAACAAACCCCGAGAAAGCCTTCTTAAGAACAATCACTGCACAACTGCAAACTCTTCTTGGCATTGCGTCAATAGAGATATTGTCAAGGCATTCGTCTGATGAAGTCTATCTCGGCCAAAGAGACTCCCCCAAATGGACTGCAGACAAAGAAGCATTGGACGCATTCGAGAAGTTTGGGAAAAAGTTGGCGGAGATCGAAGATGGAATCACAAAAAGAAATGAAGATTTGACATTGAGAAATAGAGTTGGACCAGTTTTCATGCCTTACACTTTGCTCTATCCATCCAGTGAAGAGGGACTAACAGGAAAAGGAATTCCCAACAGTGTTTCCATTTAAAATTCTCTTTGAATAAGGTACACATAAAGTTCTATTACTATATACATGTTGTAGTTCTAAATTTTTTCTGAAAAGAAATATATTTGTCAACATCAACATTTTATTTATTGTAATTTTGCACACCATTAAATTCAATATTTTTTTAGGTCAACTTGATCTTTAAAACTTTGATCTTATCTAACATTAATTAACAAACCACATTATTATAAAATTGTTTTTCTAGTTTTCTTGTATGGATTGAACAGCTTTAATTCACTCCCTTTTTTCTTCCATCACTTCAACCATATAATATAGATTTGTTTTCGAAGGACGGATACTTAGACCGTGACTAAATCTTATTCGATGATATATCTCGGGAATTATTTTTAACTAAGAAATGGTTTTTAAGATATATCTCTCTTTACAATGGACACTCTAAGCATTTGTTGACCCTTGTGGCTTTGTTTTTTGTTTCGTTATCTTTTCTTATAAATCTATGATTCTTTTTATTTAATTGACATTGGACTTCTTCAATTAATGCATTCCAACGATAATGTATGACGAGAACACTAAAAGTGTGTAAGATGTACTTGTTGATCTACAATAATGTATCTTTCTTGAAATTTTTAATTTTTGGAAAAACTTGCAATTACGGGTCCTGTTTCAGGTCTCTAGTTTTTATTTGAAACGACGTTAATATGATTTCTAGCTTTAAAATGTTTATGAAAAATCAATATAATAATTAATAATAGAGAAAACTACACTTTTAGTCTCTAAGTTTAATGAATATGTGTCCTAAGTTTCAAAATTTAATATATACCATGAGTTTTCAAAATGTATCGTTTTAGTCATTGAGATTTTAAAAGTAAGTGTAAAAGGTCCCTGGAAGTATTTTTTGTTTATTTTTTATATTTAAAATTTAAAAATTAGTTTTAAAGAAGATTTGATTTTTGGAAAGTTATTTAAATGATTTTTTAAATGTTCATATTAAAAAGATACATTTTGAAATATGGTCTATTCTTATAAGGATGAGAACTAAAAGGCTACTTTGTTTTTAAATTCAAAAACCAACACACATAATGTTTAAAATTTGTGAACTAAAAAGATAAATTAAAAATAATATTATTTTTGAAACAAAGGGAAAAGTTCAAATAATAATAATAATAACTTAACCTATAGCTTTGTTATATAAAGAAAACGTGTGGGCGAAACTTTTTGTTTTTTCTCATAATTTCAACATTATAGGGGTGAGATGTGAAGGGTAATAGGAACACATTAATCATATCAACAAATTATACATTTTGACCAAAAATCATCACATTAATCATCTATTTCTATTAGTTTTATCGAATAAAAAAGTCAATAAAAATATTGAGACGTAACAAAAACAAAGTGTAATAAATTTTATATTATAGTGGGAGGGTAACTAATTTTTGTCTATTTTAAAAAAAGTTATGTATTATTCAATTATAGTTTATTTTCAAAATATATATAACTTTGATAGAATGTTGTTTTATTTTAAAATCAATTGACAATTAGAAAAGTAACTCATCTATCTTATAAGTAGCATGAATGTTTATGATTTTTTTATTGTAGAATTCTCAACATCTCAACAGAAAATAATGTTTATAGGCTTAATTTTGAGAAACCAAATGGTTAGCGAACGAGACTTAAGTTATATAATTTAATAGGTTTTGATATATTGTGTAAATAGTTTTTTTTATAGGTAAAGGAAGATGTAAATGTGATCATCTTTGTTAAGGTACATACCTCATATATATATATATAATTAATATTTCTTTCTAACCCAAGTTTACGAGACATTTGAGAGAGAGACACACACGAAACCCTCTTCATTGAAAAAGCTTTTAATAATGAAGGAAAATGACGTACGATAACGATGAGAAGTAAACAGCCATATTAATTTTGGCTATAAAATCCCAAAGACTTTGTTGGCTTTTAGAACAACACATTCTGAAAAATCCTCTCTTCTTAAAGATAATAACAATATGTTGATTGGAAGCATTGTTGGAGCCATCTCTGGACTGAAACATGGAGGGAAGAAAATCAATGGAACTGTGGTTTTAGTGAGAGACAATGTCTTAGATTTCAATGATTTTGGTTCCACTGTTCTTGATAATCTCCATGAGCTTTTAGGCGGCGGCGTTTCTCTTCAACTCGTTAGCGCTCAACACGGTGACCCTTGTGAGTTCTTTTTTTGTCTTAACCATCGGTCTTTGATGTTTCTTTGTTTTGATTTTTCACCAACTTTCAAACAAAACCGTATATGAATCGTTGTTCTGGTGATAAATAAAATCTTTCGAACGAAACTAAGTTAGTCTGAACACTCGAATATATAAAAGAAAAAGTTAAATTACATTGTATAAATATATGAGAACATATAGATATTGAAGGAGCCCCATAATGCATGAAGAATTATGCATGCAAGGGGTTGCAATATTTGTTTTGAAAAATTCTTCGAGAAGTATTTTTTTTCTTTTTTTGTTCTCTTTGGTCCTTTTTCCTTATTATTATTTTTTGGAATGAATCATAATTACGGACAAAAGATCAATAGGTAAATACATGTTGATAATCTCAACTAGCTAGATTGACATATCTTTAATTTACACCGTCTTCTTTTTATAATATAATGATCTTTGTAAATTACTCTATACTTATTTTTCATGTACTTTTTTTTTTCTTTTTTCTTTTCATATTTTTTTATACTTCTAAATTAAAAACTTTATCTCTCTTAAATACCATGGTTGAATTCTTAGCTAATTAAAAAATAAAAATAATTTTTTTTAATTTTCAAAATTTATAATTTACTTGGTAATTTCTTAAACCATTGGAAGAATATAGATAAGAAAGGAAAGAGAGGATGATAGTAATATCCATAAACTTAATTTTAAAAAGCAAAGTAACGAAGATTTGCTCAATCAGTCTAAATCGTCATTTTAGCCGAATGCGAAAGCGTTGACACAAAAACAATGCAAAGCCTTTGGAGAGACCAATTTTTGACATCCAAACCAAAATTGTCTGCAAGCCTTATTTTGTTGTTTTTGAAAATTAAGTTTCTCCTCTCAAAATTCGACCAAATTCTAATAACAAAAATAATCGATAAGCCCAACAAGTGTTTGTATTAAAACAACAACAACAAAAAGATTGATTAATGTGTAAAATAATTACATGCAAAGTTATTTTTCAAATGGACTCATAATATATATTTTTCAACTTGGTATGTTAAAAAAACAGCAAAAGGATTTAAAGGGAAAGTGGGAGAAGCAGCATATTTAGAGAATTGGATTGGGAATACAATAATTCCAATATTTGCTGGAGAAACAGCCTTTAGTATCACATTTGATTGGGACGAAGAAATAGGAGTTCCAGGTGCTTTCTTCATAACCAATCAACATTTCAGTGAATTCTTTCTCAAATCTCTCACTCTTGAGGATGTTCCTGGCCATGGAAGACTCCATTTTGATTGCAATTCTTGGGTTTATCCTGCTGACAAATACAAAACCCCTCGTATTTTTTTCGCCAATCAGGTAATTAAATTTTATAAACGTTATAGAAATGATATTGTCTATACCATTGCTTTGCATCATCATCATATAAAGTTGGACATATTTACTTCTGTAATTTTTTGTATTGTGATAAAAGGAGAACACATAAGGTATATTATTTCGAAATTCCATGTGTATGTAGTTCTTTTAATACTTTTTATTTAAGAATTAGAAAGAAAAGAAAAGGTTTATTGTGCTCATCAACTATGTAGTAATTTATATTTTAGTGACCTATCAAGTTGCTGTCATGCATAATGATTAAATATCATAAGATGGTTTAAGAGTACAATTGGTTTGTATGATTAATATAAAATAAGGTAAGAATAATTCCTAGCTGAGGCTATGTATTCTTAATTATATTTTGAAATAGGACTTTGTCCTTGCCCTTTGACAATGGAATTAATTAAGATCATGAAAGCAATTTGCAATATTAATATATGGTGATTAGTTTTGAAGTACATTTATTAAAAAAAATAACTAAAGAGTAAGAGACTCAAAAGTTGCTTAAACTACAGATAAAGGGAAAGATTAACTCATCAATCTTTAAAATAAGAATTTTTTTTTTGAAGTTTCTCCTAAAATAAAAGAAAATCTTCAAACAATAACAAAAAAATAGTTAAATATTCGATCGTTCATATTTTTATAGTTTTAAACAAAAAAAAACTAAGTCAATAAGTATCTGATCACGTATCTTTTAAAGATTTTGAGGTCGGGATAATTAATTTTCTAGATGATGCCTTTTACAAGTTGGCCATAGATCAAATTTATTTTTGGTATTGAATATCCATTTAGGTAATTTTATGAGTGGCTTAAAAGTAGGGTTAAATCTCGAAAACGATCTATTCATTTTTTCTGATGTGGGATCTGATATAAGATATGTTTGGATAAACAATAACAAAGCTGCTTTTTTAATACACAGGCATACCTTCCTAATGAAATGCCAAAGCCACTTGTGAAGTATAGGGCAGATGAATTATTGAACCTTAGAGGAAATGGAAAAGGAGAGAGAAAGGAATGGGATAGAATATATGATTACGATGTATACAATGATATCGGTGATCCTGATAGTAATTTGGACCTCGGTCGTCCTGTACTTGGAGGTTCTTCTAAATATCCTTACCCTCGTAGAGGCAGAACTGGAAGACCACCTTCCAAAAAAGGTAAATTTTATTTTTTAGAAAACCACAACTTAATTTAATACTAAATAATAATTAGTAAAATGACGATATAGGTCGTGACATTTTGCGTATATTTTGAAAATACTTTCAATTTACAAACGTAAACATAATTTAAATACGACAGCCACATGCAAGCGATGGTGTACAACAAAAACATATACTATTTATCAAAAGGTTAGGCATGTCCATATTTTGAACTTAAATCTGTAGTAATATAAAAATTTTGAACTATTACGTCATGAATGATAATTCGTAACGTGTATGTCTTTAGCTAGTTGAGTTATATAGAATTTAGGAGTGGACAAGATTGAAATAATGATTTTGTTGACTGTGGTTTGAACGAACATTATTATTGTGGCAGATCCAAAAAGTGAAAGTAGATTACCAAGTTCAAGTAAAGCAACAGATGTGTATGTTCCAAGAGATGAAAGATTTGGTCATTTGAAGATGTCAGATTTTCTTGCATATGGTTTAAAATCAATATCAAGATCACTAAAACCAAAACTGGAAGATCTATTCGATAGCACACCAGGGGAGTTTGATGACTTCAATGATGTGTTTGATCTTTATGAGAAAGGTTTGCCTGTCCCAAGATCTTTGCTTCAGGGTATCACTGAAAATATTCCAGCTCCTTTGCTTAAAGAAATCTTTAGAACAGATGGTGAAAGGTTTCTTAGATTTCCTACTCCTCAGCTTGTTCATGGTATTAGTTTCTTTTCTTGTTTCTCGTTCGTGTTCTTAATTTTTTGTATGTGCTGAATTTATTGAGTTTGAATAATATACAGAGGATAAGACTGCATGGAGTAGTGATGAAGAATTTGCAAGAGAAATGTTGGCTGGAGTTAATCCAGTACTCATTGCTCGACTTGATGTAAGTTTTCTTTTAATATATAATTTTGGTGATGATAAACATTAAATTTTGGACCTAATCAGAACTAATTTATGGTTGATTTTCCAAATTATTTTTATATTAAGGTGGTAATTCTTTTAAATAACAAAAGTGTTATTTTCAAATATAGCAAATAACGCTTTTTATTAAAAGAAAACGAAATTTTTAACTTTTTTTTTTTAAAGATTTGAGCTTATAACATGTTTTTTTCTCAACAATTACAGGAATTTCCACCTAAAAGCACATTGGACACTAACATTTATGGTGATCAAACAAGCAAAATAACTGAAGAACACATAAAAGATGGCTTAGATGGACTCACTGTGAATGAGGTAAGAAAATAAATTAGAGTTTAATTCATTTATTGATTTTTAGCTTTTGAAAATTTTCTTAATAACAATATTTATTTATTTATTTATTGATAGGCAGTTGAGAAGAAGAAGCTATACATATTGAATCACCATGATTCATTGATACCATATCTCAGAAGAATAAACACAACTCCAACAAAAACTTATGCTACAAGAACAGTTTTGTTCTTGAAAAATGATGGGACTTTAAAGCCTTTGGCTATTGAATTAAGTTTACCACATCCTCAAGGAGATCAATTTGGAGTGATTAGCAAAGTAATTTTGCCTTCTAAAACTACAGGAATTGATGCCTCAATTTGGCAACTGGCTAAAGCTTATGTTGCTGTCAATGATACTGGCTACCATCAACTCATTAGCCATTGGTAAAATTCATTTCTTACGTACTCACAATCATCATTAGCCATTTGGTTATGAAAACCTTTAATTTATTATATATCTCTAACAAAATTGAATAATAATATAATTTGTATAGGTTGAATACTCATGCAACAATTGAACCATTTGTGATAGCAACAAACAGACAATTGAGTGTTGTTCATCCAATTCACAAATTGCTTGTTCCTCATTTTAGAGATACGATGAACATTAATGCTTTAGCAAGACAGTCTCTAATTAATGCTGATGGGATTATTGAAACAACACATTATCCATCTAAATATTCCATGGAGATGTGTTCTTTTGTTTATAAAACTAATTGGGTTTTCCCTCAACAAGCTCTCCCTGCTGATCTAATCAAAAGGTAACCAACTTTGTTTTGTTTTGTTTTGTTCTTTTGATTTATTATTGTTTTTCTTGTTTTCTTATGACCTCCAATTTGGTTAAAGAGGAGTTGCAATAGTGGATTCAAACTCTCCCCATGGACTTCGACTTCTAATAGAAGATTATCCATATGCTGTTGATGGTCTTGAGATTTGGTCAGCAATCAAAGCATGGGTACAAGATTATTGTTCTTTCTACTACAAAGATGATCAAACCCTACGTAATGATACCGAGCTCCAATCATGGTGGAAAGAGCTTCGCGAGAAGGGCCATGCAGACAAGAAGGATGAACCATGGTGGCCGAGAATGGACTCCCTTCACGACCTAATCGAAACATGTACAATCATTATATGGATCTCTTCAGCTCTTCATGCTGCAGTTAACTTTGGACAATATCCTTACGGTGGCTTTGCTCCCAACCGTCCATCGACCAGCCGTCGATTCCTACCTGAAAGTGGTACTCCTGACTACAAAGAGCTCGAGTCAAACCCCGAGAAGGCGTTCTTGAGAACAATCACTTCACAGTTGCAAGCCCTTGTGGGGGTGTCAGTTATTGAGATATTGTCAAGACATTCTTCAGATGAAGTTTATTTAGGGCAAAGAAGTAACCCTGAGTGGACTTTGGATAAGGAAGCTTTGGAAGCATTTGAGAAGTTTGGGGAAAAGTTGGGTGAAATTGAAAAGAAAATAGCTATGAGAAATAAAGATCCTCAATTGAAAAATAGAGTTGGGCCAGTGGATATGCCATATACTTTGTTGTTTCCTACAAGTTCTGAAGGCCTCACAGGTAGAGGAATTCCTAATAGCATTTCCATTTAAATGAAACCTTAGGGTTTCATTATTTCATTTTATCAAGTGACGAACGTTACAGGTTGTCGAATAATACTCGGTACATCTTAGTTTATATATATATATGCATCTTTTTGCAGCTCACTTCAACTCGTCCAATGAGTGAGCTGTAAAAGAACAAGTGCAATCTAAGATACCCCAAACCAAGTGCTTTCCAAAGCAATGTATGTATGGTTTGAATGGGTTTGGTGGGTTATGATTTATTGTTTTGTGTGTATTTTAATTGATGAATAATTTTATGGAATGATTGGTGTTTCAATAAGCTTGAAGAATGAATTGATTTCACTCATGATTGCTTCTTTAATATTGCTATACACCAATGTTATTCAAGAGAGAAGAACTACATATATATACACATAAATTTTGTTGCTATCAGAAGATTGATTTGTAAAGACTAATGTCAATAGAGAAAATATTATTAAACCAACTATTTGAAATGTCAATAGAGAAAATATTCCTTGCTAGGGGAGGAGGTTAAAAGAGGGCCTGAAATTCACTCGGAGTACACCTATAATTCTTCGCACATCTTCACTTGCTTAAAAAAGAGGCAACTTAATTACAATGGAAATTTCTCTCTTCACCATCAGATTTTTAAGCGGGTCGAGCTAGAAGCGGACGTCCATCGTATCCATATTGGTTAAAGTGACATCCAATAGCCTTTCCAGAAAAAGAAATAATAAAACATTAAAAACAGGCGCTTAAAGAGACTGCCTACATCCCCTCCTCCCGAGGCGATCGAGTTTGGTTAAAATTTGGTGTGGACCATGACAAACAACAGGAAAATTTGTACCATTGCCGATCATGTTCATCAACCGAGCACCAAAGATTATGCTGCTGTCTTCAATTGTAGAGAAGTAGAAGTAGTTTCATAAACAGGATGAAGAACGTGCCCTTCCTTCGGTATAACGTGTACCCACTTACGCCCGCTCAGCTTGTTCTTTTCAAACTTGACATTGCCTTCTTTAAGGGCAAAAAGAGTGTGATCCTTCCCTATTCCAACATAATCTCCAGGATGAAACCGAGTGCCCCGTTGACGAACAATAATGTTACCGGGAATAACTCTCTGTATCCAGAAGGAATAACTCTCCGTAAATAAGTTAACAACAAAACCGCTTCAATAAATAGAAATTTCAGTGCAAGTTTTATGACAATGTGATTTTTGTTTGTCCTGCCACTCACCTCCCCACCAAATTTCTTTACACCAAGATACTTGGGATTCGAGTCTCGTCCATTTTTTGTTGATCCAGCTGTCTTTTTGGTAGCCCAACGTCTGAATAATAAGTTTAATCCAGCAGTAGCTCCATCTGAGATTAGATTCAACAAACAATGTAATCACCAAAATATGAAGACAAATTAGCATGATAAGTACACAACATGTTCTGGATGAACCATTCTTACCACTAAAACTGCTATAGACAGGAACATTGGTCACCAAATCCTTGACATTCAGTCGCTTGCAAAACGTGGTCGCAATATTAAGCATGGTTGTATGTATATGTAGTTTATCCTGAAAATGTCACAAGATACTTAACACATGTAAAACATAGTTCAACAAGATCAAATGAACAACTTCCAATATAAATCTACCATATATTACATAATCTAGTTCAAGAAGCTACCTGCATATTCTAATAACAGGCCATGGCCAACTATTAATATCGAAAAACTTTGTAACAAACCTCCAACAACTTTTTCAAAAGGTTACATCATTTAAATCCTTCATGGTTAACAACTCAAATTCAAGAAACAGACACGGATATTGCAAACCAAAGTGAAAGTGTAGATTTCCATTCAAATGCTTCAACCAATGCCTAGCAAAAGCACACAACAATTTATATAATAAAATTAAAGAAGAAAAAAATTTGCTTACCAAACAAGTAAAATAATTATTAAATTCATAAGAGTAATTATCCAAAGAGTAGGCAATTTGAATTGATTATGTAACTAACTTATTTGAACAGGAGTTGTTATATAGGTTGTAGAATTGTGCCCTTGAGTTGTAAAAATTATTAGAATTGATTATATATAGAGAGAGTGGGAAGAGAGGAAGATACCATTGTTTTCTGGCTGTAGGCTTGACTGTTGAGTAAGAATAATATTTGGACAATGTTCTAGTTGTTTAGGTTCTATCATACAATAATCACTAGGCATTATTAGATCTATTTCTTTTCTTAATGGAAAACACTATTAACTATTATGAAACAACAAAATTGGAGGATTTCAAAAATCAAAAGAACTTGGGCCACATTTGATAACCATTTTGTTTTTTTTTTTTCAAAATGGGGCCTTAATTCCATGACAGTGAACTTAAAAAGGTTCTACGAAAGTGGAAATCAAGACTGAACTTACAGAAGTTAATAATCAGCTCAAAACTAACAGGGGGTTCTTACTTCCTTTCAAGAAGTGGATCTTACACTAAAGCAAAAAATAGCCCTAAGCTGACTAGAAAAGACAGCTAGTAGTCACCAGTTAAGAGAAAAAATAAGTTTTCTACACAGTTGAAATTCTAAAAAACTCATAGAGCATCATCGAACATAACCTAACCCGACAGAGTTCCATGACTTTATTGAAAATTGATCTTTTATGATAGACTCAATGAAACTTAAATTTGCATCGAAGAAAGCGATGCCAAATCCGACAATGACAACAAACCTATCAGTTATCACTTATCAGTCTTATCTGTATGCAAGTAAGATTGCAGGTAGAGTGCATTTAAAAGTACTCAAATACATCCTCATTCCTCCTGTACACTAATATGGAATTTCAATCAACCTTGATAACGGCAGGCAAATACTAGAAACCTTCCCCATTGCTAACAAATCTATTGATGAATGGAAATTGAAGGAAAAAGATAGAATAATTTAACTTGACCACAGAGATGACATTTGACATAGTCAACAGGGACTTCCCTGATTCTAATCTAAATGTAAAAATTTTGGTGAGAAATGAATCCAAACCCGTGTAACTAGTGAATGGAAAAACTAAAAAAATCATGATCACTATAGACCTTCATCAAGGTTTTGGTGAAAATATTTATTTAAAAAAATGTTTTCTAGATTTGAAAACTAAAAAGTGTTGACACTGATATAAGGTAGAGATACGATGACAGTGATACACTAATCTCCAAAAAAACTAGGATAGAAATGTAATCTACTAAAAAAAAAAAGCTTTGTGTTAATTGTCAAGATGCAAATTTAGTTGAACATATTTCTAAATCAAACTTAAATTAAATTTTAACTAGAAAATTGAAGTTGAAACAAATAAGTTATGGAAATGAAGACAGAAATGAAAAGACAAACCTTGAACGGCGGCCGCGACGGAGGCAGCGAAAAAACTGAAGGTGGTGGTGTGGTTCGTGAATCGCCGAATGAAGGAGGACGGTGGTGGTGACCGTTTGTGAATCGCAGGTGAGAAGATGAACAACGCCGATGGTTAGGGTTTTTTTAATTTTTAATTTAAATTTTTTGATAGGTTGCAAGTGGGCTTCTATAACGGGCTGGTCATGGGCTGAGAATTAAGAGGTAAATTATGTAGCCCATTTAAAAAAGAAAGGGGAATTGCAGCCCAATGGTATAAGAAAACATTAGAAAATAAATATAGTATAAAGGAAACAATATTTGCAAAATTGGAAATCTTTTATTCGTCATGTCGTAAATTTTTCCTTTCAGTTTCTTTCTACGATCTCTTATATGTCAATGCCTTTTTCATGAATTTGCTACTCATAACTTAAACTTTAAATTTATAAATGATATAAATATTGATAGCACAACATGAAACCAATAATCTATTTCAACAAAAGTTATAACTAAATTAATTTGATTTATACCATTAGCGATAGAAGTTATCATAGGTATAACATGTTATTAGTGATTCAAAGATAATGTCAATAACATACTAATTTAATATATTTTCTTTGTCATTTATGCTAAAAACAAACAACCATAATATCACTTTATAGTAGCATTACCTTGATATCATTCATATATTAAGCCTATCAAGGATATTACTTATAAATGCTATTAGTGATATCCTTCTGCTGCAATCACTTATAGATATTATTAGTGATAACATTTGAAAGAATATCATTGATAGTAGCTATAAAAAATATCAATTGATAGTCTAATTAAACTTTAGTTAGTTCAAAATTGATATGTTTGCCAAAGAGATATCCCTTAAAAAAATATTCTTATAGTTGTTATCAATGGTATTCTTCTAATGCAAATCATTGATAGATAATGTTAGTGATATCATTTTACGTTAATAACAATATAGAAATTAAATTACTTATAGTAGGTATCATGATCAATAGCATCATTGCTAATAAAAACTGATACCACATTTTTCAAATTAAAAGTTATCATTGATATATAGTTATCAACGATAGTTGCTATCTATAGCAATTGATATTATATTTCTCAAATTGAAAGTTACTCTACCTTTTAGTGACTAGATAAAAGCTATAACTGATAGTTGTTATCAATTATAGCAACTGTTAACATTTTTGTCAAATTAAAAGCTTTCATTGATAGCATCTATCCGCAATAACAACGTATAACAACTATCAATTACTATCAATGATGATGATAACTTTCAATTTAAGAAAACTAAAGAAGAAAATACTTATAATGGTGACAAGTTATCACTGACAGTAACTATCAGTGATAACAACTGATAAAAGCTATGCGATAACCTTAAACGTGAGAAAATGGAAAGTGTGTGAAATAATCATTTCTCAAGTTGAAAGCTATTTGTGATAACATATGTCACTAATACCAATTACAAGTGAGATGGATGATATTGGTGATAGTTATTATCACTGGTAAATGCTATTAGTGGTAGTTTTTAATTTAAAAAATGTGATGAGAAACGTCTGAAATGATAGTTAGATGTGGGTATTTGTCTTTTACTATTTTTTTTCACCATATATGCAATTATTTTATTGTGATATATATATAATATTATTTTAGGCTTTTTTGTCATTATTATTCAACTAACCCTAATGTATATACAAATTTAAAAATCTTAATTTAATTACTAGAAATATTTTTTTATCCAATTCACATTTTTCAAAACATTATTGTAACCTAAAACCAAAACCTAATAGTCAATCTGCCTTTTTGTATTGCTCACATGTGACATAGAGTTGTATTCACATATAATATGAAATAATGTATGAGAAAAATCCAAAATCATGAAGTGTCACTTTCCAAATTTTGCTAATTGATGGGGACATTATTGTAACCCTAAATCTCTCGACAAAAAGAATCTAAAGAAGAAACCATCTATGTATGCTGTGTTTTGGTAAATGATCGATTATGCTAATTATTGTTATTTTGTGATGAAAAGTTGGAAAAGATAAAGTAAACAAAACTTATATATATATATATATATATATATGGTATTATATATTATCCTCTAGAAGGGTTGGCTAAACGTGTAACACAAACACTAAAATTAATTTCGAGGAATTAAATTAAAATTTGATTCAAAGTACAAAGCCAAAAATTCGATATATATTTGAGGGTCGATTAAAATTGAATAGATATGGAATTACACAACCGAAGTAATATTTATTACATTGCATTAATTGTTTCGATTTTAGAAAGTAACGGTAATGAATTACCTTTTTAACAACTTAATCGTATAAATAATTTGTGAATATAACAAAATTATTAATGATAAACAGTTTTATTGATAGTGTTGACTCCAAGTAAGATATGATCATCTATTGTTGATAAACTCTGACATATGACTTATATCTACGTATTCTTTTTACATTATTGTAGTATACTGCAGTATAATACTTTAAATTTATTTGTTATATATTTACCACTAACGAAGCACAAACACGATACATATATGCCATACAAATATAATCAAATATGATCAAATATAATGATTTTTTTATTTCTGAAAAACTAAGATATAGATAATGTTTACACAAGATTTCGAATAAATGTAATTCGTGGAATTGAACTTTGATATATTGATGAATATTGTGGATATAGTCTCTAGTATTTACTCATTTGATGCTTTCTCTCTAATACAAGTAAAAACTTAGAACTTCTTGATTTTCGATCTTCAGGATATTATAGTTGCAAGTCGATTTGAACTTCGATCTTTTGGAATCTAAGGAAAGTTTAATCTTCTAAATCTTCAATCTTTCAGAAGTTGTTGATATCGAGGTTGATATGAACTTGCACGTCTTGAGAGCTTGTAGAAGTTTGATTCTTCAATTCTTTAGAGCTTCATTACTCCAGAGCTTTAATTTTTCTTTTAACCCAAGAACCCAAGAATGAATGGGCATGCCTTTATTTATAGAGAATTTTCATGGGTAGCTTTAGGTGGGCTTGGACCCATTTACTTGATGGGCTTGGACTTGGATCTATTTGTCTATTGGGTTTGAGTTCATCTGCTTGTTGGGTTCGGACTTGGACTTAGGCTCATTTGCATTATTGAGCTTAGGCTTGGGCTTGGGCTTGGACCCATCTGCTTGTTAGACTTGAATTGAGTTGAATTGAGTAAGCTTAATTATCCAAACTCAATCAAAAATATAATTATCACAATATTTGATGTGATGACGATGTGACTGAATTTAATTTGTCAAAATTTCTTATTCAACAGGTACGTCTAAGAATATGTTTTTCTTAGATACTAAATGTAATCTACAAATGCATAAAATATCAAATTAACAACATAAAAATACTTTAATTTATCCTTCAACCATGAAGGAGGTTGAGTTTATGAAAGAATTTGATGATTAACCTTGAAGGGGATACACGAAAAAATATGGTTTATGAAAAAATATGGTTTTAGGGTTTATTTTTCTTTTAATTATTTAATGTTTAAAATATTTATTTTCATTGAGTAAAATAGTTATTTTTCAATTCGTTTGCTTGTAATAATAATAATTTTATGAAATAACTAAGCGAGTTAAGAGTTTTAGGGTAAAAATCGATCCCAAACATCTATAAAAAAAACTTATTAACATATCCACCTCTTCATATATCTGAAAAAATACACGTATTAAAATTTAAAAAAATTAGACAAATACTCTATTTCACATATTTGACACGGATGTGTCACACATTTAAATGTATATCGATATCAAATATGTATAGAATATCAATTCTCTACCCACTTTGACATATATGTGGTTGATAGTGTTATGACCCAACTCCATTGCAAACATGGAATGAATAGTTTAACTCTTTCAACCACCATGTTTTGAATGAAAAAATATATATTTTCTTAACAAATAAGTTGATAAGTATTGTTTATTTATTTACTATAATAATCCTTGAAAGATTGTCATACACAATCCATATATATAAATAATAATATTTTCAATTGCTAATTTTCCCAAGTCAATTTCAATAATTTATTTTAAGTTTCTCTGTTTGAGATGAAACTTGTTATTTGTCAAATGTGAATTGGAGGTGGATGCATGCTCTCATTATTTGTTTCTTTCTTTGAAGAATTCTCTCATACAATAATTTATTCTTGAAAATATTTGAACAAAATGTTTTTATTATTCAAAAGAACTATTGGAAAGCAAGAATTAGTTCAACTCTTTTGTTTAACTAAAATATATATAGCTGTCAATGGTGGAAAATTAGGCATCAATAAATTTATAATAAAGCCATACACTAATGAGCTCTAGATCGAGAGCTACACATTTGGGCCTAATGTGAAATTGAATAACAAGGTAAAACATGTTTATACATTAATTTTGTTGGATTATTAATTACCATTTTTTTATTATATATAGAGTTTTCGTCCACACTTTATATAAGATGTGAAAAGAAAAGATTAAAAAAAATTAATGGAATTTTAATATAGGATATATATATATACACCAATTTGAAATGAGACTTTGTAATGATATGGTAAGTAGTAAGATTATATTGAGTTATTAAATAATCTAATCATAAAAAATCGATTAATTAAGAAGGTTATGAAATAATTTTGAATTCCCTAATTCCATATGTTTTTTAAAATAAAAAAGAAACAAAATGGTTTGATCGTAGTTTCAAAGATTGAGCAAAAATGTCTCAAGTTTTTATTATTATTATTATCTATCTCATGACCAATTTTTTAGCTCAATGATATGGTGAAAAAATTGATGTTTCTTCAATGTTTCATAATTAAGTTTTAAAAACAACAACATAGTTGATATTGTTGATTAAATATATATATATATATATATATATTAGAAAAGAAACCTATGTGGAAGTTCTTAATTAAATACTTCCTCTTTCTACATTTTGTGATAATTTGTAAAGAGTTATGTCTATCTTATTAGATAAAATATGGATTAAATAGAAACTTCAAATATTCTATCCTCTTTTCATATAGAAAAAGACAAGCCTAGAGATTTAGAGTAGACACTATTAAAAATATAATAGAATTTCTTTTTTCTTTTTCTTTGATATATAAAATTGTTGTTGATATATATATAGAGGGAAATTGTTAGGGCAATATATATATATATATATATGTTGAATAAGAAATTTTGAGACCAATCACAAGTTGCCACATCATTTATTAAGTTAATGATGAAAAGTACAAATAATTAAATTTGGGACTAATTAAAATTGACACATGCTCCAAATTAAAGAGTTAAAATAAATAAATTGGTCATTCTAAGAATGCCACATGTTTTCATATTAATCGTTGGATTAAGTTAATCATTTTAGTTCAATTAAATATTATTTACTTGGACTAAGTTCAATTAAGCCAAAAAAAAATAAGCTTAATTGAGCCCAAAGACTAAATATAACCTAAGTCCATATGGTTGAGCCCATGGGTCTGGTCCATGGACCAACCAGGTTCAAACCCATAAAGCCCACCAGTGAACTCTATAAATAGAGGAATTCTCCTCATTTGTAGAGGTTGGAAAATTTTGACTCTAGAAGATCCAGAGAGAATTCTTCCAAAAGCTAGAAGACTCCCTAACTTCTGAAGTTGACCATCCTCGAAGATTGAAGCTGTTTTGAAGATACAAACTTTCTTCCAAGACTCCAACTTCAAGAACATCACGTGCTCCGCTTCCTCAAATCAAGCGTAAGCATTCAACCAACTTCAAGAACATCACGTGCTCCGCTTCCTCAAATCAAGCGTAAAGCATTCAACAAACTTCAAGAACATCACGTGCTCCGCTTCTCCAAATCAAGCGTAGACGTTCAACAAACTTCAAGAACATCACGTGCTCCGCTTCCTCCAAATCAAGCGTAGACATACAGTTGAGAGAGAATCAGAGGATCAAATTCTAGAGATTGAACCGCATCGCATCAAATCAACAAAAATACAACATCAACCCAAGTTCAAGTCCACGAATTAAATTTCTCCGGAAATCTCGTGCGAACAAATTGGCACGCCCAGTGGGACCATCTCTACCTCTCATCTCTCTCTCATCATCTAGATCTACAAGCAAATCAATGGCATCAAAGAAAGCTGCATCCAAATCTTCAGCTGCAAGCGACACCTACACGGGACCTATCACCCGTAGTCGTTCCAAGGGGATCATCCAAGGGCAAGACCAAGGTTCCGCCATCGCGCAGAGCATCCTGAAGCAATTGATGGAATCTCCTAAAGCTGGAATTGTCATCAAGGAAAATCCTCTATATAATGATTATGATTCTGCCTCTAGCAGGTCACTGAAAGAAGCACACCCAGATGTGATGTCCGTCATGATGGCTGATGTAGCAGTCGAGACTGCCATGGCGGAGATGGAGAGAAAAATTAATCTCCTGATGAAGGTTGTTGATGAACGAGACCACGAAATTGCAGCTTTAAAGGAGCAGATGCAGACTCGTGAAACTGCTGAATCGAGTCAAACTCCTGTCGTTAAAGTTGATGACAAAGGGAAGAACGTGGTACAAGAAAATCAGCCACAACAACAATCAACTTCTGTGGCTTCTCTCTCGGTTCAACAATTACAAGATATGATCACAAGCTCCATCAGAGCACAATATGGAGGCCCATCTCAGACTTCTTTCATGTACTCTAAACCATACACCAAAAGAATCGACAACTTGAGAATGCCGCTTGGATATCAGCCTCCAAAATTCCAGCAGTTTGACGGAAAGGGCAATCCAAAACAGCACGTTGCTCACTTCGTCGAAACATGTGAGAATGCAGGATCAAGAGGAGATCAACTAGTCAGACAATTTGTTCGAAGCTTGAAAGGAAATGCTTTTGAATGGTATACTGATCTGGAGCCAGAAAGCATTGAGAGTTGGGAACAACTAGAAAAGGAGTTTCTCAATCGCTTCTACAGCACCAGGCGTACTGTAAGCATGATGGAGCTTACAAATACGAAACAAAGAAAGGGAGAACCAGTCATCGACTACATCAATAGATGGAGAGCTCTAAGTCTTGACTGTAAAGATCGGCTCACCGAACTGTCGGCTGTAGAAATGTGCACCCAAGGCATGCACTGGGGACTCCTCTACATTTTGCAGGGAATAAAGCCCCGCACATTTGAAGAACTGGCAACTCGAGCTCATGATATGGAGTTGAGCATCGCCAGTAGAGGAACTAAAGATTTTCTTGTTCCTGAAGTAAAGAAAGATAAGAAAGAGATGAGAGGTGTTGAAAAGATAGTGAAAAGCACCACGAAAGAATCTATGGTCGTAAACACAACCCCGCTGAAATTCTCCAAAGGAAAGGAAGCGAGGGTTGAAAAGAAGGATGATGGAAGCGAAAGGCGACGTCTGACTTTAAAAGAAAGGCAGGAAAAAGTTTACCCATTTCCTGATTCAGATATCGCTGACATGCTAGAGCAACTACTAGAGAAGCAGCTGATCCAGCTGCCAGAATGTAAACGACCTGAGCAAGCAGGAAAGGTAGATGATCCCAATTACTGCAAGTATCATCGGGTCATCAGTCATCCAGTAGAGAAATGCTTCGTGCTGAAGGAGCTAATTCTAAGGTTGGCTCGTGAGAAAAGGATTGAGCTAGATTTGGAGGAAGTAGCTCAAACAAACCACGCTGAAGTGACGATAATGTCTGAGGCTTCTTCGTCGAGATTGATTTTTGAGCAAAGGAAAAGCTTGGTCCAGTTCGGGACCTTTGAGCCTATAGTTGTCCAATTCTTTCAGGAAATCTCATACGAGGATCCTCAAGGAGAGAAAAGACCAATTGAAGAAGACGATGAAGGGTGGATAGTGGTGACCCACCGAAAGAAAAGACAGTCGATCCCGACCCAAAGAGAGTCTCGCTCTTACCAAAACTATAGAAGAGGAAATAAGACTCAAAAGAATAAGAAAAAGAAGAAGACTCATAAGCTTAAGCTCGTACATAATGAAGACATGAATTTCTCTCGACCTCAACGCTTAGTGACCTTGGCAGACTTCCTTCCAAAAAGCTTCCTTTGTGATCATCAGGATGAAGACCCAGAAGTCGTTGCGTGTCATGCTATCAACACAACGGAGGAAGAAATAATCCCTCCAAGATCACTAGAAGGAGAGGGAGTATCAAAAGACCTTTCAAGGTTTAATGTAGAGGATCTATTATCACTTCCTCAAGAGACCAAAACCATCCTTATTGATGCATTGCTAAATTCAACAAAACACAAGAGCATCAACTTCGAGTACTCCGACTCATGACATATGAGAGGTAGGTTCTTATTGTATGTCTATAGACTTCTCAGATGAGGATTTGTTGTTGGGATCTAAACTTCATAATAGACCTTTGTATGTTTCTGGATACGTTCGAGAACAGAGAGATCGAATCGAATCCTCATTGATAATGGCTCAGCTCTGTCAACATAATGCCAAAGTCGACTATGTGGCAATTAGGCATCTTGATGGACGAGCTCTCACAATAGCAAGCTAAGTAATTCAAGGTTTTAACCAAGGTAGCCAAAGAGCAATAGGCATGATACGGTTAGAACTCATAATTGGCGACGACCTAAAGGCCAGTGCATTGTTTCATGTCATAGACTCAAGGACTACTTACAAGTTGTTACTAGGGCGTCCTTGGATTCATGGAAACGGAAACAGTAGTAACTTCAACACTGCATCAGTGCTTCAAATTTTATATCAGGACGGTGTAAAAGAAGGTTGAAGCCGACTCTAATCCATTCTCAGAAGCTGAGTCTCACTTCGCAGATGCAAAGTTTTATTCAAAGAATAATAATATTTTAGAAGTTTTGCCTGCAGAAACCCCTCTTACAAAAAGGAGAAGATAATTCACAATTGAAATCACTCGCAACCACAGAACCACATGAAAGTGCGAGAACCTTTAACTCTGGAAAGGGTGAAGCATTACACTAGCAACACAAAGGGTATGATCTTGAAGGATGAAAATGCCTGCAAAAACACACCAGTTTTGCGTTATGTCCCTCTGTCAAGGCGCAAGAAAGCGCGAATCACCATTCATGGAGTCTCCAAAAGGTTTGAAAGTTGGTGACATCGAAATCATAAAAGAAAGCTTCACTACACCACTAACTAAGATAGCGAAGCAAGAGGTAAAGGTAGATCTGGTGGAAGCAAACTTGCCCCAAAGGCGAACGAAAGACGGATTCGACCCCAAGGGCTTACAAATTGATGCGCGAAAGCAGGTTATGACTTCACAGCTCACACCGAGTTTAAAAGCTTGGAAATTCATGACCGACCTGAACTCTCCTCAACTCAAAAGAAGCTTCTACGGGAAGGACATTCTATACCCGTGTCGAGAAAAGGACTCGGATACAAGTCGCCAGAACCGATCCGTATAACTAAAAAAGGGGAAGGAAAAAGTGTGTTGACATCAATCATATAACTATAGAGGAGGATGACAATACTGACGTAAAAGAAGGTGATAATCAGAGAATCTCAGTATTTGATCGAATTAGACCATCTGTTGCACGTCCCGTAGTATTTGAAAGGCTAAGCATGACAAAGGCAGAAAGAGAAAGGCTCCAGTCAGTACCAAACCTTGAGAGACATTCCGGTCTTTCGAAGGCTAACTACGACTCCCATAAAGGAAGAAGAAAGCACATGCCATGCCTTGACAACTACAAGACCATCAGCCTTTGAAAGGCTAGGGTGTGTCTAAAAAGAAAAATGTACAAGCACCCCGTGCTCCGATTTTTAATCATCTCGGGGATAAAGGATCACACGACAACATTGATTCCAACATAGATACAAAGAAGAAGGAACCAATGTCTCGTGTGAAAGTTTGGCGTCGAATTAAGCATACAGATGTCGATAATTATCGTAGTAAGAAGTTTCCTTGCGAGACAAAGGAAAATGGAGAAATTCATAGCAACGTTCCTTCTCGCATGAAAAGAAAAACTTTTGTTACTCTCAATACAAGTCAAGGTTCGTTAAAGGTAAAAAGACATGATGTTATACTAACGAATCCTGAAAAAGAAGGGTCGGAACAAGGGGAATGTGAAACTTCATGTCATCACATCACCATTATTGAGAATCAGAGACTGGAACTCATGAAGAAGACGCAGAAAATGCCCCACAAAGTTTAGAGGATGGTGGTCAATCTACTGTAGACGAGCTAAAAGAGGTGAACCTTGGTACAATAGAGGAACCACGTCCGACTTTCATTAGTGCGTCCCTCTCTAATGAAGAGGTGGATAAATATATGAGTTTGCTCACCGAATACAGGGACATCTTTGCGTGGTCGTACAAGGAGATGCCAGGACTTGACCCAAAAGTAGCAGTCCATCATCTTGCAATTAAACCCGGATATCGACCGATTAAACAAGCACAACGACGTTTTCGACCGGAGCTTATCCCTCAAATCGAGGTGGAAGTCAACAAGTTGATCGAAGCAGGATTCATTCGCGAGGTCAAATATCCAACGTGGATAGCAAACATTGTCCCTGTTAGAAAAAAAAATGGACAACTTCGCGTTTGTGTAGACTTTCGCGATCTGAATAATGCATGCCCTAAAGATGATTTTCCCTTGCCCATCACCGAAATCATGGTTGATGCAACTACTGGACACGAGGCGTTGTCATTTATGGATGGGTCGTCTGGATATAATCAAATACGGATGGCCCTCTCAGATGAAGAAATGACAGCTTTCAGAACTCCAAAGGGAATATACTGTTACAAGGTGATGCCCTTTGGATTGAAAAATGCCGGCGCTACTTATCAACGTGCCATGCAGAAAGTGTTTGATGATATGTTGCACAGGTATGTTGAATGTTATGTTGATGATCTTGTAGTCAAAACAAAGAGACGACAAGACCATTTGAAGGATCTAAAAGTCGTGTTTGATCGCTTGCGAAAATATCAGCTAAGGATGAACCCTCTCAAGTGTGCGTTTGGTGTAACTTCAGGAAAATTTCTTGGCTTCATTGTAAGGCATCGAGGGATCGAAATAGACCAGTCCAAGATTGATGCCATTCAGAAGATGTCAAGACCTAAAAGTTTGCATGACCTAAGAAGTCTCCAAGGGACTGGCTTACATCCGAAGGTTCATCTCTAACTTGGCCGGTCGGTGTCAACCTTTTCAAAAGTTGATGAGAAAAGGAGAAAATTTTGTGTGGGATGAAGCTTGTCAGAACGCTTTTGATAGCATAAAGAAATACTTGCTTACTCCCCCAGTGCTGGGAGCTCCAGTACCTGACAAACCACTAATATTGTACATTGCTGCACAAGAAAGGTCCTTAGGAGCATTACTGGCACAAGAAGAGGTAAAGGGAAAGGAGCGTTCTCTCTACTATCTAAGCAGAACATTAATTGGGGCTGAAGTTAACTATTCTCCTATCGAAAAGATGTGTCTTGCACTTTTCTTTGCCATTGATAAGTTGAGGCATTATATGCAGGCCTTCACGGTTCATCTAGTGGCAAAAGCAGACCCTATAAAGTATGTTCTATCCAGGCCAATCATCTGGACGCTTAGCCAAATGGGCGGTTCTACTCCAACAATATGACATTGTCTATATTCCCCAAAAGGCGATAAAAGGACAAGCGCTAGCAGACTTTTTAGCAGACCACCCAATTCCTTCGGATTGGAAGTTATGTGATGACCTACCAGACGATGAGGTTTTCTTCACAGAAGTTATGGAACCTTGGACTATGTACTTCGATGGTGCAGCTCGAAGAAGTGGTGCGGGGGCAGGCATTGTCCTCATTTCTCCTGAGAGCATATGTTGCCTTAGCTTTGCACTTTCCGAATTGTGTTCAAACAATGTGGCTGAATATCAGGCTTTGATAATTGGCCTTCAAATAGCATTAGAAATCGGAGTGTCATTCATAGAGGTCTATGGTGATTCAAAATTGATAATCAATCAACTCTCGCTTCAATATGACGTGAAACATGAAGACTTGAAGCCATATTTTGCTTATGCTCGACAATTGATGGAAAAGTTTGATAATGTGATGTTAGAACATGTCCCTAGAGTAGAAAATAAGAGAGCGGATGCATTGGCAAATTTAGCCACGGCCTTGACCATGCCAGATGATGTAACTCTGAACATACCACTTTGTCAACGATGGATTATACCCCCAGTTAGGCCTGAATGTCAGGAAGTGAACATGGCAACATCCTATTTGATTGATGAAGAAGATTGGCGTCAACCCATCATAGAGTATCTTGAACATGGAAAGCTTCCAAAGGATTCTCGTCATAAAATTGAGATACGAAGAAGGGCAGCACACTTCATTTATTACAAGGGAACTTTATATCGCCGTTCTCTTGAAGGGCTCTTCCTTCGATGTCTCGGAAAGGAAGATTCGGTAAAAGCTCTAAAGGAAGTACATGCAGGTGTTTGTGGAGCACATCAATCGGGACCAAAGCTTCAATTCCAGCTAAGAAGAATGGGCTACTACTGGCCTAAGATGATCCAAGATTCAATAGACTATGTGAAGAAGTGTGAGCCTTGTCAATACCATGCAAACTTCATACACCAACCTCCAGAACCTCTTCATCCAACTGTGGCTTCTTGGCCTTTTGAGGCTTGGGGACTCGATCTGGTTGGCCCCATTACACCAAAATCATCAGCAGGACATTCTTATATCCTAGCAGCAACAGACTATTTTTCAATGGGCTGAGGCCATTTCATTGAGAGAAGCCAAGAAGGAGAACGTGGCAGACTTTATTCGAACACACATCATCTATCGATACGGTATTCCACATCGAATCGTGACGGATAATGGAAAGCAATTCTCCAATAGTATGATGGACAAGTTATGTGAAAAATTCAAATTCAAGCAATATAAGTCATCCATGTACAACGCAGCTGCGAATGGACTAGCAGAAGCATTCAACAAAACATTGTGTAATCTTTTAAAGAAAATTGTCTCCAAGTCAAAGAGGGATTGGCAAGAAAAGATCGGCGAGGCATTATGGGCTTATCGACGACTCATCGCACCCCTACAGGGGTTACACCATATTCGCTTGTTTACGGTGTGGAGGCTGTCCTTCCTCTCGAAAGGGAAATTCCGTCACTAAGAATGGCAGTACAAGAGGGATTGACTACCGAAGATAATGTGAAGTTACGTCTTCAAGAATTAGAAGCACTTGACGAAAAGCGATTAGAGGCTCAGCAAGCATTGGAATGTTATCAAGCGAGAATGTCCAAAGCTTTTGATAAACACGTTAAACCTCGCTCCTTTCAAGTCGGTGATCTAGTACTTGCCGTAAGGAGACCGATCATCACAACAAGGCATACAGGAAATAAGTTCACACCTAAATGGGATGGACCTTACATTGTTAAAGAAGTTTATACAAATGGCGCATACAAGATCGTTGATCAAGACGGACTACGAATTGGCCCAATCAATGGTAAATTTCTTAAAAAATTTTATGCTTAATTTTGTTAGGTAAAAAAAAAAAAATTGAACTACGTTATGACTTGATCCCTATGTTATAAAGGGTACGTAGGCAGCTTAAGGAAAACCTTAAGCCCAGTCCAGCAAAAAAAAAGTTGAACTACGTTATGACTTGATCCCTATATTATAAAGGGTACGTAGGCAGCTTAAGGAAAACCTTAAGCCCAGTCCAGCAAAAAAAAAAGTTGAACTACGTTATGACTTGATCCCTATATTATAAAGGGTACGTAGGCAGCTTAAGGAAAACCTTAAGCCCAGTCCAGCAAAAAAAGTTGAACTACGTTATGACTTGATCCCTACATTATAAAGGGTACGTAGGCAACTTAAAGAAAACTTTAAGTTCAGTCCACCATTATAAAAAAAAAAAAAAAAACCTTGAACTACGTCGTGAGTTAATTCTTTTCTTCAAAGGGTGTTCATCTCACTAAGAAATCATAACAAATTGGGGGCAAATCCCTAAATTCAAGATGTTCATCTTTAGTAACAATGAGATGAAATAAATTGAAGATGTACAAACTCCGTGCAAAGACTATGTACAAGTTGAGTGCATGTAAAAAGAAAAAAAAAAAGAATCTCAAAATCAAGCTCAAAGGCATCATTAATGATCCCTCAAATTCAAGCATAAAAGTTTCATTGATGATTCCTTATATTCAAGTTTGAAGGCTTCATCGATGCTGCAGCTCCAGCTCTTTGAGAGGATAACGATGGTACAACTTTGATAGGACGACGATCGGGCAGCTCTGCCTTCGCCTCTCCAAGATGAAAACGACAGTGTAACATCGTTTCTGCCTCTTGAAGAAGATGCATGCAATGCTAAAGCTTTAACCTCTGCTTCATCTTCAGCTTATTGCAACCGAAGAGGATTCATCTTCATCTTCTTCTAAGTTTTGCAATCGAAGATATTCATCTTCATCTGCTCTAAGGTGTCGCAAGTGAGAGGATTCATCTTTGTCTTCCTCCATGTGTTACAACCGAGATGATTCATCTTCATCTTCACCTAGGAGTCGCAATCAAGAAGATTCATTTTCATCTTCTCTCAGGTGTAACAACCGAAGATGATTCATCTTCATCTGCTCTAAGGTGTCGCAAGTGAGAGGATTCATCTTTGTCTTCTCCTATGTGTTGCAACCGAGAGGATTCATCTTCATCTTCTCCTAAGAATTGCAACTGAGAAGATTCACCTTCATCTTCTTTCAGGTGTCGCAACCAAAGAAGATTCATCTTTATCTTCTTCTAGGTGCTGCAACCAAAGAGGATTCATCTTCATCTTCTTTCATATGACGTAGCCGGAAGGATTCACCTTCATCTTCTTCTAGGTGCTACAACCGAGAGGATTCATCTTCATCTTCTCATTGGAATTGCAACTGAGAAGATTCATCTTCATCTTCTCCTAAGAGTCGCAACCGAGAAGATTCACCTTCATCTTCTTTCAGGTGTCGCAACCAAAGAAGATTCATCTTCATCTTCTTTTAGGAGTTGCAACCAAAGAGAATTCATCTTCATCTTCTTTCATATGTCGTAGCCGGAAGGATTCACCTTCATCTTCTTCTAGGTGCTACAATCAAAGATGATTCATCTTCATCTTCTCTTATATGTCATAGCTGAGAAGATTCATCTTCATCTTCTCCCAGGTGCTGCAATCGAAAATGATTCATCTTCTCTCATATGTCATAGCCGAGAGGATTCATCTTCATCTTCTCCCATATGTCATAGCCGAGAGGATTTATCTTCATCTTCTCCCAGGTGCTGCAATTGAATAGGATTCATCTTCATCTCCTCCCATATGTCATAGTCGAGAGGATTCATCTCCTTTCATATGTCATAGCCGAGAGGATTCATCTTCATCTTCTCTCATATGTCATAGCTGAGAGGATTCATCTTCATCTTCTTCCAAGTGCTGCAACTGAAGAGAATTCATCTTCATCTCCTCCCATATGTCATAGCCGAGAGGATTCATCTTCATCTTCTCCTATATGTCGTAGCTGAGAGTATTCATCTTTATCATCTAACAGGTGTCGCAACCCGGCCGATGGAATTCATTTTCATCAGCTCTAAGGTGTCGCAAGCTAGATGATTCATCTTCATCTTCTCCCTAGTACCACAACCAAGAAAGAAAGAAAAAAAAAAAGGAGAAGCAGAAGAAGAAAGAAGAAAATGATGAAGAAGAAAGAAGAAGAAGAAAGAAAAAAAAAAAAAAGCAAAAAGAAAGAAGAAAAGAAAAAAAAAACAAACAAAAACAAAAAGAAAGAAAAACAAAAAAAAAAACAAAAGAAAGAAGAAGAAGAAGAAAACAAAAAAAAGAAGCAAAAGAAGAAAAAAAAAAAGAAAGAAGAATAAGAAGAAGAAGAAAAAAAAAACGAAGAAGCTCAATTGGTGATAACGAAGATCGAAGCCCGACGATGACAGAGTCGATCTCTCCTACTAGGGCGATAGATCTGACGGCAAAAGCCCGATCGTCCCTAGAAGAAGCTCAACAAAGTCATTTCTGCAAACGAAGATCGAAGCCCGACGATGACAGAGTCAATCTCTCCTACTAGGGCGATAGATCTGACGGCAAAAGCCCGATCGTCCCTAGAAGAAGCTCAACAAAGTCATTTATGCAAACGAAGATTGAAGCCCGACGATGACAGAGTCGATCTCTCCTACTAGGGCGATAGATCTGACGGCAAAAGCCCGATCGTCCCTAGAAGAAGCTCAACAAAGTCATTTCTGCAAACGA
Organism: Cucumis sativus; assembly: GCF_000004075.3. Classification (NCBI taxonomy): domain Eukaryota; kingdom Viridiplantae; phylum Streptophyta; class Magnoliopsida; order Cucurbitales; family Cucurbitaceae; genus Cucumis; species Cucumis sativus. Next base: position 2,963,406 of record NC_026656.2, read on the forward strand.
AGATTGAAGCCCGACGATGACAGAGTCGATCTCTCCTACTAGGGCGATAGATCTGACGGCAAAAGCCCGATCGTCCCTAGAAGAAGCTCAACAAAGTCATTTCTGCAAACGAAGATCGAAGCCCGACGATGACAGAGTCGATCTCTCCTACTAGGGCGATAGATCTGACGGCAAAAGCCCGATCGTCCCTAGAAGAAGCTCAACAAAGTCATTTCTGCAAACGAAGATTGAAGCCCGACGATGACAGAGTCGATCTCTCCAACTAGGGCGATAGATCTGACGGCAAAAGCCCGATCGTCCCTAGAAGAAGCTCAACAAAGTCATTTCTGCAAACGAAGATCGAAGCCCGACGATGACAGAGTCGATCTCTCCTACTAGGGCGATAGATCTGACGGCAGAAGCCCGATCGTCCCTAGAAGAAGCTCGACAAAGTCATTCCTGCAAAAAAAAAAACAAAAACAAAAACAAAAACAAAAATACAAAAAAAAAAAAAACAAACAAAAAAACAAAACAGAAAAAAAAAAAAAAAACACACACACACACAAAAAAAAAAAAAAAGAGAAAAAAAAAAGAGAAAGGGAGAAGAAAAGTTTTCTATACCTTTCTGCCGATTTGATGAGGAATAAGCGTTGGATGAGGTATAAGTGAGTAGGGTATGAGTCTATTTATAAGCCCAACAAATCCAATTCCTAAAAGGATTAGGAATGATATTTAATTATTTTTTTAAAAAAAACAAATCCAATTCCTAAAAGGAATAGGAATGATTTTTAAAAAATATATATATATAAAGAAAAGATAATCCAATTATCTTATTTTATTTTAAATTATTTCTTTTTTTTGGATAAATCTCAAGTTTAACTTTTATTGAGATATTTAAAATATTTAAAAATTTCAACATTTTTAAAAATATATACATATATATATATAAATATTCTCAATTTCAAAATTCAAGTTAAATTAACTTGCATATATGACCTCCTTTTTATCATGAATTTAAATCGGAGCCATAAATCCAACTTTACCTAAGATTGAGGACCTGATTTTTTTATCTCAAGTTAAAATTGGTCATTCCAAATTCTTATGCATCCCTAAGATAAATTAAGGTACGGTAGAAACCTTATCCTTATTTCAAAATTAAAATTTTGGTTATATTCCAAATTTTACTTTAAAAAAAAAAAATCATCATATTAATTTTTTTTTCCCCTCAAATAAAATTAAGTGGGAAATAAAACTTTGAATTTTTTTTAAGGTTTGGTCATATTCCAACCCTTATTTTAAATTTAAATCAAACTCACGTACTAAATTCATAGTTTGATTAATTTGATATGCTGAATTGAGTAAAAAAAAAAAAAAAAAGGCTCGTACTTTGACTTCAAATTTATCTTTTCCGAGATTCATTCACCCATATACGTGCATAAATCTCGAAAAGGGGGCATTTGTTGAATAAGAAATTTTGAGACCAATCACAAGTTGCCACATCATTTATTAAGTTAATGATGAAAAGTACAAATAATTAAATTTGGGACTAATTAAAATTGACACATGCCCCAAATTAAAGAGTTAAAATAAATAAATTGGTCATTCTAATAATGCCACATGTTTTCATATTAATCGTTGGATTAAGTTAATCATTTTAGTTCAATTAAGCCAAAAAAAATAAGCTTAATTGAGCCCAAAGACTAAATATAACCTAAGTCCATATGGTTGAGCCCATGGGTCTGGTCCATGGACCAACCAAGTTCAAACCATAAAGCCCACCAGTGAACTCTATAAATAGAGGAATTCTCCTCATTTGCAGGGGTTGGAAAATTTTGACTCTAGAAGATCTAGAGAGAATTCTTCCAAGAGCTAGAAGACTCCCTAACTTCTGAAGTTGACCACCCTCGAAGATTGAAGCTGCTTTGAAGATACAAACTTTCTTCCAAGACTCCAACTTCAAGAACATCACGTGCTCCGCTTCCTCAAATCAAGCGTAAGCATTCAACCAACTTGAAGAACATCACGTGCTCCGCTTCTCCAAATCAAGCGTAGACGTTCAACAAACTTCAAGAACATCACGTGCTCCGCTTCTCCAAATCAAGCGTAGACGTTCAACAAACTTCAAGAACATCACGTGCTCCGCTTCTCCAAATCAAGCGTAGACGTTCAACAAACTTCAAGAACATCACGTGCTCCGCTTCCTCCAAATCAAGCGTAGACATACAGTTGAGAGAGAATCAGAGGATCAAATTCTAGAGATTGAACCGCATCGCATCAAATCAACAAAAATACAACATCAACCCAAGTTCAAGTCCACGAATTAAATTTCTCCGGAAATCTCGTGCGAACACTAACTTACATCAAACTTCCTCATCGTAGCTTCAACTTGAATAGTTCTAACCTATTGAGCTCTCAATTTATCCTCTTGAATAAACTGTTTTAAGTTTCAACTCTTTACATCCCATGAAATTTATACTCTGAAGCTATTGGCAACCTCTTGTCAAACTGTTGCTCCTTCCGAAGAACTTATGTTCTTATACCACATGGTCTCACACCACTTAACCTTGCCTTAAGCTTTTGTTCTTCTTCTCTGAAGAAACATATGCTTTGATACCACCTGTCACGCCTCGTCCCAAAAAGTTGTTGCTCTTATGCTCCGATATACCTTTATCGCGTACTTCTCGCGAGGCAACGCATTAAACGTCTAGTAAGAGAAATAACTTATCTCTTTTTGCACATCTTAAACGTCAACTTCCTTTAAATGAGGAAGCGGGATGCAACAAAATAAGCCTTTTATTAATTATCAAATTATGTGATAGACAGAGATAATACAGCGGAATAAGTACAAAACTTCACTTTATTAACTTAACACTTTTATATAATGCACTTTAGACTTTTCCTTACAACAAACTAAACTTGACATAATGTTAGACCCTTCTTGCCTAACACAACTTTTCTGACTGCAACACCTAGCTTACTGACCTCATCGTGTAGCAATGCACCTTAGGTCTTTCTTGCTACCCAATGCTTCTCCTTAAGGCTGGGTGCTTCGAGGGTGAAGACTCCACTTCTTCCATTACCTCAGATGTACAATGACCCATCCAAATAACAATGCTTAGGGCTTCCTTTTCTTGACTAAATCCTTTGGTTCTCTCACCTCCTGGGCTAGTCCTTACCAACCGTGGTGTGATACTCGTCTTTCCCCAAAATGGAGCCTTTTGCGTTAAGAAGCAATCTGCTTTCCAACCAGCTCCTTAGACGCAAGGTAAGATGACACGGCCCTTATGCCGCATAAATCCACACAAGTCATCATAGATAGTAAATAAAATCCATTAACCTTTATTAATAAAATGTTACTATTATTATTTCAATAAGTGTTATTGTTTTTATTATTAGTTTTGTCTTAATAACCTAAATCCAATAACCTAACACCCTAATCTGCTTGATGATTCTTGAACAAGATGTAGAGACATACAGGGATCAATATTCGAGATAAGCTTAAAGGGTCTATAGTATAGGAATAAGGTTGGATACCTTATCCTAGTAACACTATGGATAAGGCTCACTTTGTACTTGATACAAATGCAATGATCCAACGTGTTCGCGTAGGTGACATGCGAGTGAGGGTATCTTATGCAATGAGTTTGCATCAAACTATACCATGAAATAGTAACCAGTAGATGTAACTCTGTCAATGAATTGAGTTTCTATTTCATTAGGATGACCTAGGTAACTTAGTCTTAATCGTGAGTGTATTATCAACTCCTGTTTGTAAGAGATTGCCCTTTGATTTGTACGGATGATAGTGGCTAGATTGACGACTTAATATGCTTATCATTTTTAGGATAAGACCGAGTGGAAAGCTGAAAACATAATCCCACAAGATGGAATTGACTCATCCTCAACTTTAGGGTAAGTGGATGAGTTGTCCCTTAAATGGTATCTCCAGGACTTGAACAAATGGCTCTACCTTCTATATGGCACGAGAGGGATTTCTATTTATTGGTTAGATCATAAACATGTTGTTTATTATAGGAGCACTAGTATTTAAGGACTAAAAGTAACTCAGGGGTAAAACGGTAATTTGACCCAGCTAGTGTTACGAACACTTGTGAATGAATAACTTACTATTATTGGTCTATATCTATGGACACAGAAATATATTTACATTGAAAAGAGTTCAATTGTGAGTCTTTAGTGAAGTGTACACACAATTATGAAATATTGATTAATGTGGTTAATGAGTTTAGCTTAATCTCATACGTTGTAGCTTCTTATATGTAGGTCCATTAGGTTCCCTTCCTAGTTCGTAAAGGGTAATGAGATTTATTTATATTGGTCATAATTTGAAAGGTTCAAATTTACTTTGAAAATTAGTATAATGTATGGTCATACATTATAATATAAAATTTATATTTAATTAAACTTTATTATATAAATTTAATTCCGGATATGATTCAAAATTAATTTATGAGAGATCAAATATATGAATGAGTTCAAATATTAAATTAATGTGAATTAGATTTCATATTAAAACTATAGGTTAAAATTTAATGCATATATGATACACATTAAAACTATAGGTTATGAGAGAAATTTATATTTCAATATGATTCAAATTTGAATTAAATTAAATATAAGATATTTAATTTAACTATTAATTAATAATTAATAGTTTTGTTTAATGATTTAATTAAATAAAAACTATAAATTATGCGATAGATATTCATTAAATATGATTTAAATGAAATATTAATTTAATATAATTAATAAACAAGTTAATTAGTTAATTTAATATCTTTATTAATTTAAGATTTTCAAATTAATAGAATCTCATTATTTTCTCCAACTTCCTGAATAAGACGGAGTTTTAAATACACATAAGAAAACATGTTTTTTCAATTTAAGCCTTTGTCTCTCGCGAATTCTTTAGAGATTCTCTCAAAAGATTTTTCCATTCTAATTGGTTTCCACAAATCAATCTTATCTTAGAGGATAGGAAGTTCTTTAACGGGTGGTTTCTCCAATTTGGAGTTTTAGTAGATTCAGAGGCGTCAAAATACGTAAGTTTTTCTTTCTCTAATCTATAATTTTAAAGCACGTTTAGCCTCAATTAGAAAATTGTTTCTGTAACTATTACCAATGTACGATATTTTTAAGTTTCCAATTAAATTAATCTAAGATCACTGTAAAATCTTCTGCTGCAAAGGGCTTTAAGCCCTTCAGTGCATTAATCATTCTTCGTATCGTCAGATCAAAAAGCGAAAGGGGCTGTGTTAAATTAGGTGGAACCTGAGGTGGCAAGACAACACATCAGTAAGTGTTGATATTTGAGCAAAGCATTCAATTATGTATCATTTCTCCTGGCCAGTTCTTCAACTAAACCCGTTAGCCTTTCTATTTTGTCTTTTAGGACCATATTTCATTGTTGGAGCTTTTTGTAACAGCCCGAACTTTTAAGCTAAGCTAAAGTCATTACTCAAAGATAAATATCAAAATACACTTTTTGAAAAAGGAAAAACTAAAATTTTAATATCAATAAATGTTTGAAGACTTAAAAATCAATAAACCAATAAAAATAATTTGATCAAAACGTGACTCGCAGGTACTAACATTTTTTTAGCATCAATAAACGTTCGAAGACATAATAATCAATAAACCAATAAAAATAATTTCATCAAAACGTGACTCGCAGGTACTAACATTTTTTTTTTAAGAAATAAAGATAAACAAATGAGACCAAACTTTATATAAGGTTTCTAAAACCAAAATACTGAAAAATTGATACGTAGGCGCGAACGCAAAACTGAGTCCCATATGACATGTCATGGACCCTTCTATTGGTCCCGTTATTAGTACCCTTCTACAATCCTATACCTTTTTCTGAAATATTAAACATAAAAAAGAGTGGGTATATAAATATACTCAGTAAGGGACCCTCTATTGGTCCCGTTAGGTGATCTGTTAACTTCTCGTTAAAAACATAATAATAGTGTCATGCATCCAATGGAGCACCTGGACGAGTGAGATCATACGAACACCCCTTATCGTGCAAGTGACCCGTAGGAACACCCCTTACCGTGCGAGTGATTGTAGATACACACTTAGCAAGTGAAACCATACAAACATTATTTATCGTGAGAGTGACCTATATGGACACCTCTTATTGTGCGAGTGATCGCAGGTACACACTTCATAAACATGTTTGTAATAAATAGGTATACTCTTAGTTGTGCGAGTGGTATCGTCGGAACACACCCGTTATCGTGCAACTGACGTCGTATACACAGTAAAACTGTCCTCTAATCGTGCATGTGATCCATAGGTACACCCCAAAATCGTACGAGTGGTTTTGTCCTTATCGTGTAAGTGAGCCCACAGATAGGATCACAATACATATGGAGTAAAAAGCTCAACAAACAAAGTTACCCAACGAACTCCAGTCCAAAGCATGTAGCAACATCATAAACATGACATGAATATCAATCATAACATTGATCCTTAAATGATTACATATCATGCGTCATAACATATCAGTCATCAATATTAGTCATCAACATAAACACATTACGCATCTTAGCTACATCAATGCAAAAGAAAAAATACATGCAAGCTCTTAATTTTATGTTCGAAGGGCCAGTAGTAGAATCCCCTACGTGAGATTAACCAAACAAAATACTCTCTAGCTGATAGTAAAAATTCTTCAATTAATTCGATCCCAAAATTGAGGTTGAAACCAATTCAACCTTGATGAGAAATTTTCATCACTTAAATCTTCAAGCTTTTCCATAAGGACCAATCTTAACCAAAATTGGTGAGGCAGCGACAGAAGGTTATCTTAGTGATGAAGATGAAAAACCTTTTCTTTTTTCTTTTATTTTCAATTTAAACATTTAAAAGTTATTTATAAACCCAAATAATAATAATCACAATAATCATTACTATTTTCTTTTCCTTTTAGGATATACAACACTAATATATACATATATTTTTATTCTCATTATCTTTCATCAATAAATTTCTTCAGTGCATAAAATCTTAGGGTGTGTTTTGGGGAAGGGTTGAGTTATGAAGGGTTAGAGTTATGATAACCTAGTGTTATGATAAACCTAGGATTATGATAAGATGACCCCCTCTAGGTTTGTTGAACTTACGACCCTCACTAATTTTTAATTTAATCAAATAGTTCTTATAGTTTGTTAATTGTTGTAATCAATTCATGGTAATTTGTTAAAATTGTACCATTTTTTTTTATTGAATTGATATTCTTTAAATATTTAAGTTAATTAACAAAATACAATAAAGTTGAGATTGATATCAAAATCTTAATTTCACAAATATATTGATGTGAATTCCAACAAAATCTTCTCTAATAAATCACTTATTTTCAAATTTCGTAAATTCCAACATGAATTATCTTAATTCAATAATTCAATTTTAACTTCAAATCTTAAGATGACTCTCAAATAACTTCAGATAATCGATAAAAGCACCGTACAAATTTGGGATGTTAAATTTTTTCCAATAATTATATTCAAGTATATAATTATCAATTTTCCTTTTCTTTTTTCAAATAACCAACTCTAAATTTCTCTTTCTTCCTCAATTATTTTCACATATATCCTTACTAAATATTATATATATATACATAGATACATAGTTATTCATTTATTTTCCAAAACAAATCAAATCTTCCTCTTTCCTCATT